>NC_045431.1:66347500-66562500 GCF_902635505.1 Sarcophilus harrisii
CCTTTCACTGTGCAAAGGCAAAAGTCTCGATTCCTTCTCTGAAAGAATTCACATTGGATGAGGGAGATAAGGCTTCCCAGCCCATGAGTGTCTGCTATTGGCCAGACACAAGTGTTTCTGTTGCTGGCAACGTTAGCCTGGCTGGGCCCTCTCCAGAGCTCTAGTTCAGCACCGAGGAGGATGGGGTTACCATTACACAAAAGCCATCTATAACCCTGTATTGAACAAGACAAATTGCTTACAGATTCCCTATAAAAGCTCAAGCCAGTTTAAGCACTCGATTTTCTGAGGATCCCGTTTCCCTGGTCGCCTTACAGATCCGTCGTGGCCGGGATGCCCACTCGTTCGGCTGGTGCCTTCTGCTTTGTCTGTATGGCACCCTGGGCTTTTTGGGAGTCGCCCTGAGGACTGTGCCTTTTTATTCAAATGACCCACTTTTGCTGCTGGCCCTTCACCAGTTGAGATGGCATCAGTATAAAATGGCCTGCCCAGGCCAGGCCACTTGCCAGTACCTCAGAGGGCTTTCAAATGGTCTCTTTCCTGTTCCGTCCCTGGTCCTGCCCAGTAAGGCTGGTACACAGCAGGTAGAATTGGGATGTACATGAAGCACCATTTTTATACTCCGTCTCCCAGCTCCACCCTGGCTCCTCTCTTTCCTCCTACCAGAAGGGAGAGCCTGTTGGAAAATGCATTGAGACAAGGCTGAAAGAGAAGGACCCCCTCCCCAATACACAAATTATTGCTTTCAGGGAATAATCAAATTCCTGCTTCTTCCAATTGTGGAAGCCATTGTGAAGCAGGTGCGATTTATTTTCATTGCACAGGATTTGGGGAAACAGAAGCAGACTTGTAGGTAGATGGAAGCTGTGGATATGGGTTACTATCTGGTGGGGAATAAGAGGGCAAGGAAGGGATCGAAGCTGGAACTCAAAATAATAAAAAACCCAAATGTTAAAAAATGGTTTTGACTTGTAAGTGGGAGAACATGCATACATACATACATACATATGGAAGGAAGCTCGTGTTTGTGCTGGGCGTGGACTCTGGCATGGGGGCAGGTACAGCTGCAGAAAAATGCAAAGCCCCCAGCACCATGACACTGCACGGGAACATGGAGCCAGAGACGAGGATGTACAGTGGTTAAGAGCACTGATATCAGAGTGGTCTGAGGGTGCTGGGCTTCTAATACCAGACTCACACCCCTTCCATCCTCTCAGGAACATACAGAACATGAATGTGGACTGTGAGTGCCAGTTCTGTCTGGTACAAAAGTTTCTCTTTGTCCTAGATAGTGCCTATGGGGGCTGGTCTATAAGAGAAAAGAATAAAATGTACAAGAAAGAATGGGCCTGAAGAAAGGTATAAATACCTCTGCAGAGAGCTTAGTGAAGCAATTTAATTTCCATGCTTGTGTAAGAGAATGGATTGGAGAGTTCCAGCATCTCTGGAAGCCTTTGGCCGTGTCTACATGGCACCAAAGCATTAGTATACAAAGACATTTGTAAAGGACATAAAGAATTTGGTTTCTTATTCAGATATTGTGTATAATAATAGTGATACATATTTAACTATTTGAAAATAATTGAATTTACAAGATATCTAAATGATTGAGTTGTTATTAAATTATTAAATGTTTACTGTGAGTCAAACCTTATATTGAGCAGAAAATTGAGATTGTCCCTGATTTCAAGGGGCTTAGATCCAATTATTGATGGGATATGTTACTTTTCATTTGGATATTCTGAGGAGAAAGATGTTGCCTCATCTTTCTCTCTGCCTTGGACAAAATAGAAAACAAGTTGTTTCCACTGGTCTTTGCATTTAAAGAAGTTGAAAGTCATTGAGAAAGGAGTAGGTCACTCTGGGGGATGGTGCAATGACTCTGAGTTAATGGGAATCATGATGCACACAAAGCTTTTTTTCCTCCATTAGAAGCTTAGAGACAAAGTGTTTTGTGGAATCCTTCTGTACAGGATTAAAAGCCAAGTGTTTTTAGACTGTAATTAGCAGGGTGTAGAGTTGGGGTAAAAAATAAGGTAAGAAAGCTTGAAATAGAAAGAGAAAAATTGGCAAGAAGATTAATAAGCTAGAAACTTCAGGTTGTGTATTCTGATTGTGAATTCATCCCTCAAACTTTTACCCGGAGTAGGGCAGAGAAAAAAACTATTCCCCAGCCCTCTTCCTCACCAAAAGGCAACTAAAACCAAGCGACAGCCTAGTAATAGGTTGATTGATCTTGATATTGTTGATATGGGGTTAGGGTTTGCAAAATTCTTTATTCTTGTTAACATGTTTAATTCTACAAAAACACATAGACAGTCCTGATCCAAGATCCCTGCCATTCTAGAAAACACAGAAGCTAAAGCCCACTGGACAAGCACAGGAATCATAACAATGATTCCCATAAACAGGGGAAGCATCCCAACAGTGCCAGTATGAAGGGCTCTGGCTCACACAGTCATGCAGTAAATCACCCACCTAGAGTGGTCAGTAGGGCTAGGTCAAGTAGATAACCAACTCTGAGCCTCAGTTGCAGATAACTGCCTCTTGTAGGTTATAATTTTAGGAGTAGGTAGGGAGTTGATCTCAGTTCTTGCCATCTAATTGTTTCCTCTTCTTCCCAGTCACATTTATGACTTCAAGCTCAGTGTCTGACAGTTGAAGTCCTTATTTTTTGTATGAGGGGTATAGTTTAGCCTGAATGGTTTAGGTTCTGGGCTTATCTTTGACCCTCCTGATGCTGGACCCGGATGCTGATTATAGCATCCAGGATCTCATTTACTCAGCTCCAGAATTATTGAAGCTACACTGGGAAATGTGGCAGCTGGTCTAATTCCTGACATGCTGAAGGGGCTGAACGATATAGAGATCCTTTTCAGCTGTAAAATATGCTGTTTCTGTACCCCACTGGGTCAGATGACATCCATAGGTGGCAAAGAGATAAAATGTAGGCACAAGCTTCATGTACACTGTGGGTTTCTGTATTCCAAACTCATTCTGCATACCTCCTTACCGTTCCCTCTGGCCTTGTTCATTGTTTTTCCTTCCTTCACACTATTAGACTCTTAGAGGTTGGGAGGGAACAAAATAATCCGAGCTCCAATTTACTTTTGTTTTTTTCTTAAGAGAAATTCAATTCCAAAATGGTTTTTCTCAAATCCTGTCTACTGCAGAGAAAATAGATTAAAAATCCCCTGTGCCCTCTGGGAAGAGAAAGTTTACCCATTTTTGACTTCAGGTCATATTAGTGGACAAAAATTAATGACATATCCAATTAGAGTGAGCGCTAGGAATCCCATGTAACTTGTCCCTGCAACAATTACTTACCATAGCACCTTCGCTCAGGGGAGGAGTTGAATTGTTTGCTCTTTCAGCTGGGGAATACCATAATTATTACTGAGCTTGAACTTCAGTCTGTTAATATAAGATCCTGATTTTGCTGGCTTTATTTTTCATGCTTTCAAGAAAAAAATAAGACGCTGAGATTTTAAGATATTGTTTAGATCCTCATTACTGTTTTCCTGAACAGTAATCATTATCTCTTAACTTGTCCCTGCTTAGTACCAGTCCCTTTCTCTCTCCTCCAGTTTTTCACAGAGTCCTCAAAAATCATCTTTCTAAATGTACATCTGACCATAACACTCCCCTGCTTAAAACCTTTCCGAAGTACTTCAGTGCATCTGTGATTTCAGTCTTTTGAGTCTTTTGCTTCCAAAGAAGCAGATTTCTACCTGATCTGTCCAACTTGTGAGATCCCTGTCCATTTATTTCTTTGAATAGGAAATTGTCACTAACCCTTTGCTGCTATTTAATGTTATTGGTAGTGTTTAGTATATTAGTAATAGTAGTCTATTATTCAAACATTATTCTGAGAAGGGATCCAGAGGCTTCACTTATATCTAGGAGGACATTAGAATATTAACCTCAAAATAGGTTAAGAAACACTGCTCTCTCTAGAGCTATAGGAAGTCTCACAGACTGGTCCAACTGATGAGGAAAAGAAGCCTTAAAAATGGCAGTGATTTGGGAATATATGGATGAGATGAGATGAGACTTGAAATCTGATTCTGTTTCTAAATTCAGTACTCTTTTCACTGTACATAGTGATTGAAGGGAGCAAGAATTAAGAGAGGAGAGTCACATGGCCAAAAGTGGACAGCAAAAACACTGAGACTCAGGAAGATTAGAATTTGATAGAGAATAGAGGGAGAGGTATTTTATTATTGCTCAGTAGTGGCCAACTCTTTGGGATTCCATTAAGGGTTTTCTTGGCAGAGATATTAGAGTGGTTTGCCATTTCTTTCTCTACATTATTTTCCAGATGAGGAAACTGAGATAAACAGGGGTAAGTTACTTGCCCAGGGCACACAGCTAAGAAATTTCTTTTTTTTTATTTTTATTTAATAGCCTTTTATTTACAGGATATATACATGGGTAACTTTACAGCATTAACAATTGCCAAACCTCTTGTTCCAATTTTTCACCTCTTACCCCCCCCACCCCCTCCCCTAGATGGCAGGATGACCAGTAGATGTTAAATATATTAAAATATAAATTAGATACACAATAAGTATACATGACCAAAACGTTATTTTGCTGTAGAAAAAGAATCAGGCTCTGAAATATTGTACAATTAGCTTGTGAAAGAAATCAAAAATGCAGGTGTGCATAAATATAGGGATTGGGAGTTCAATGTAATGGTTTTTAGTCATCTCCCAGAGTTCTTTTTCTGGGCATAGCTAGTTCAGTTCATTACTACTCCACTGGAAATGATTTGGTTGATCTCGTTGCTGAGGATGGCCTGGTCCATCAGAACTGGTCATCATATAGTATTGTTGTTGAAGTATATAATGATCTCCTGGTCCTGCTCATTTCACTCAGCATCAGTTCGTGTAAGTCTCTCCAGGCCTTTCTGAAATCATCCTGTTGGTCATTTCTTACAGAACAGTAATATTCCATAATTTTCATATACCACAATTTATTCAGCCATTCTCCAACTGATGGACATCCATTCAGTTTCCAGTTTCTAGCCACTACAAAAAGGGCTGCCACAAACATTCGTGCACATACAGGTCCCTTTCCCTTCTTTATAATCTCTTTGGGATATAATCCCAGTAGTAACACTGCTGGATCAAAGGGTATGCACAGTTTGATAACTTTTTGAGCATAGTTCCAAACTACTCTCCAAAATGGTTGGATTCGTTCACAACTCCACCAACAATGCATCAATGTCCCAGTTTTCCCGCATCCCCTCCAACAATCATCATTATTTTTTCCTGTCAGCTAAGAAATTTCTGAGTTCAAATTTGAAGTCAGGTTTTCCTGACTCCAGGCCCAGCACTGTAACTTCTCTATTATTCACTGCTAGTATTTTACTTGGATGCAAAAATGTGAGCACAATCCCTGAGGCAGGAATATACATAGTATGTTCAGGAGACTGAATAAATTAATATGATTCCAGTGAAAACCTGATTGTTGAAATTCTTGAATTCCAGATCAAGAAATTTATCATCTCGCTAGACAATGGGAAACTATTGGAAGCTTTTTAGAAGAACTACATGAAGAAAGTATAGATTTGGAAGATAAATCGGCAGAAATGTAGCAGAATGGATTGAGATTAAGGGAGACGTTTTAAGCATGGAGAGCTTGGAAAGTTACAACAATTATCCAAGGGGAAAGTAATGAAAGCTCAAATTGTGACAATAGCACTGAAAACAGGTAAGAAGGGATCAATTTAGAAAGTTTAGTCAGAAGATTTGAGAAGACTTCATGGAGAAAGAGAGCTGGACTTGAAGTAAGAATGACTGGGTTCCAGTTGTGCCTTACTCAACCTTTGCAAATTTCCGCTTTCTCAACTGTAAATGGGAATAATAATAATAATAATAATAATTATAGTAAATAGAAAGAAGGGGAGACAAGTATGCACCAGTATAATTCTATCATCAGCCAATCAGCTTTTCATTTTAAAAAATATTATTTCAATAGTATTTTATTTTTCCAAATACATATAAGGATAGTTTTCAATTCATTTCTGTAATACTTTGAGTTCTAAATTTTTCTCCCTTTGGCTCTTATCTCCTCCCCTCCCCAAGACAGCAAACAACCTGATATAGGTTTAATATGTGCAATCCTTTTAAGCATATTTCTGTATTTGTCACATTGTGCAAGAAAAACCAGACCAAAGAAGGAAAAACCATGAGAAAGAAAAAATAAATGGACCACAAAAGGTGAAAATACTAGGCTTTAATCCACATTCAGTCTCCATTGTTCTCTCTCTGGATGTGATTGGCACTTTCCATCCCAAGTCTATAGCCAATCAGCTTTTAGAAAAGATAATTTCTTAACAGGTATGATTTATTTTTTTCCTTACTTTTTTAAAACATTGTTTTCTTTATTTTTCTGGTTATACATGTACATTAATTTTTTAAAAATACATATTTCTTTATGAATCATGTTGAAAGAGAAAAATCAGAACTAAAGAAAAAAAAAACATGAGAGGGGAAAAAAAAACAAGAAAAAGGAAAAAAATAGTGAACATAGCATATATATTCCTTCTACATAGTTCTCTCTGTGGATGCAGATGTCATTTTCTACCCAAAGTTTATTGGGATTGCCTTGGATCACTGAACCACTGAGAAGAACCAAGTCTTTCAGAGTTGATCGACGCACAATCTTGCCGTTAATATTTACAATATATTCCTGGTTCCTTCTGTTTGCTCAGCATTAATTCATATAAATTTTTCCAGGCCTTTATAAAATCAACTTGTTCATCATTTTTTATACAACAATAATATTCCATTACTTTCATATACCATAACTTATTGAGTCATTTCTCAGTTGATGGGCACTTTCCAATTCTTTGCTACACAAAAAGAGCTGTTACAAACACTTTTGCACATGTGGGTCCTTTTTCCTCCTTTATGATTTTCTTGGGATACAGACCCAGTAATGGCACTGCTGGGTCAAAGGGTACACACAGTTTGATAATTCTTTGGGCATAATTCCAATTGCTTTCCAGAATAGTTGGATCATTTCACAACTCCACCAACAATGCACCAGTTATATATATATATTTTTATTTATTTAATAGCCTTTTATTTACAGGATTTATACATGGGTAACTTTACAGCATTAACAATTGCCAAACCTCTTGTTCCAATTTTTCACCTCTTCCCCCCCCCCCTCCCCTAGATGGCAGGATGACCAGTAGATGTTAAATATATTAAAATATAACCAGTTATATTTTTGATAAGTTCATTGACTGAATTGAGAGATCTTTGGCTTTCTTGTGCAGTGATCTCTTCTACATGAAAGGTATAATCACCAATAAGCTAAAGTTCATCATCTTTCCATTTCCTTTTAGGTGGCCACAATTTTGTTCCTCAGAAGATATGTTCTTCTGAGTTCATAACAGTTAAGTGATGCAATCAATAATGAGTTGGTCCTGGAATCAGGAAGACTAATCTTCTTGAATTCTAAATCTGAGCTCAGACACTTACTAGCTATGTGAACCTGGATAAATCACTTAATCCTGTTTGCCTCTGTTTCCTCATCTGTAAAATGAGCTGGAGAAGGAAATTACAAACCACTCTTTGCCAAGAAAATCCAAAACGGGGCCACGAAGAGTCAGGCATGAAACAAGGCAACAACAATGAAGATTTATGGCCATTTAGAAGCATATTGAGTTCCTGGGTTATTTTTATCTTCTGAATCCAATTCTTCCTGTGCAACAAGAGAACTGTTGGGTTCTGCACACATATATTGTATCTATTGTGACCTATTTAACATGTATAGGACTGCTTGCCATCTGGGGGAGGAGGTGGAGTGAGGGAGGGGGAAAGTCGGAACAGAAGTGAGTGCAAGGGATAATGTTGTAAAAAATTACCCTGGCATGGGTTCTGCAATAAAAGGTTATAATTATTAAAAAAAAGAAGCATATTGAGTTGCTCTTTTAGGTTGCAGCTAGAGGACACTGAATGGGCAGTGAAATTTCTCCAAAGCAATTCCACCATCTCTTATCATCCCAATGAATTTGGGGACTAGCTTATACATCTTTGCTAATGGGCCAACAAAAATTACCGTCCACCCAAAAAATGTGATCAGTAGGACCATGGGCATCTCCAGCTACTTAATTCCAGTGGTTGTAATCCTTATCATCAGGAGGCTCTGTTGAATTCTGTGGTCACCATGATGTGAGCCACAAACAAGCATCTGGAGGACTATCCCCTCCAAAGGAAATCATTTCCCACTTAGACTCTGCACAGGACATCTTCCTCCTGCACAATAGCAAAACCTTTTGTTTTCAGTGGTGTTCTTTCTGTCCCTTCTCATCTTCTCACCTGGATACTCTGGATTTTCTAAACATCAGCACAGTGATCTGGTAAGTCAGTAACACCATACTATCAATTAGTTTTTAATATATTCTCTTTTCCAGAAATGTCTGCCACAAGTTTTAATAGAGAAGTTTTAATAGACAGATACAGCCTGAATCTCATATCTTATAATAATCAAATCAAAATAAAAAGTAGACTTGGTGACTGTAGAACAGCATTTCAGAAAAGAAATTCCTTATATTTCAATGGACAGAAGATAATTGCTGTGTGGACTTAAGGCAAAGTCCTTAAACTTTTTCAGACTCAGTTTTCTTATGTCTCAAATGGAGATAATAACAGCACTCTTGAGTATCAATTGAGAAAATATGTGTAGGAAACTAAAGCACCTTGAAAAACTTAAAAATCTACATGAAAGCAAGTTGTTGATATTATTGTACAAAAAGAAAATCACATTGATAACATATAGAAAGTGAAGGGAAAAAAGGAAGTCCAGATGTAGAAAAATGGGCTAATTTCATTGCTACTTAGTTAAATTGAATACATGCTTTAAAATTAAATATAAGCAAACTACATGATTTCATATAAAATATAATTTTCTTTTTTAGGAAGACAGACTAGATTTGCATTCTCATTGGTAGAGGCAGCCCTAAGAAGAGAAAACTTTGTGTACTAATGCAAGTCAGCTTCTTGACAACTTCAAGTTTTAGAAAGTTGCTTAGAAGGCTGGGAAGTGAAGTGATTTATCCAGGGTCACACAGTATATGTATGTAAGAGAGAGAGAGAGAGACAGAGAGAGAGAGACAGACAGAGATAGAGAGAGACAGAGAGACAGAAACAGAGAGAGAGAGATACAGAGAGTCAGAGAGGCAGAGACAGAGAGACAAAGACAGACAGAGACAGAGATAGAGACAGACTACCTCTTCTTGGTTGCAATATTTGTGTTTAATGATGGTTGTTCAATTCATAATTTTGAAAAAGGGAAGAAATTGTAAGCTTATAAGTAATTATTTTCTTATTTTAATTTGCTCATTCCTTGGCTTTAAAATGCCAACCATATTTTCAGCTCTGATTTCCACTCAAGCTGAAGAGCTAAAACATAGAACTAGTGATTGATTGTCTTAATGAAGGGGATACAACTGGAAGAGAAACAAAATCTGAAAAAGTGAATTTTTCAGATCTGAGTGTGGCAATCTTGGCTCTTTCAGATCAGGGAATTCTGTTTAGCCCTAGAGGGGAAAGGAGAGCCTGGAAGGAGACTATGGAAGTCATTGGGCTGCTTCTTCCTTCTTCTGAAGGATGCAAAGTTGTGTGGGCAAAGTTTTAATATATGAAATGATGCTGGAGATTTGGGTGTGTTTAAAGAACACTGTTGTCCTTTGACTCTTGGTGAGCTGAACTGAATGTTCAGTTTTTTTCTTGATGCTTTTAATGATACTGTTGAACTTAGTTTCATTTAAAAGTAAAAGTAAAATCCTGTCTGGATTCAAAGAACTTTAAGATATTCTTACATCATTCAGAGGGATGTTAATTATTGTTGTGTTTAGGAGATATCACTACCAGAGATGTCATGTACAGGGTGAGATAGAATGCCCCAGTCTTTCATTTCCTCATTGGAAGAAGTATCTTGCATGCTTCACACTGATATTTTCCAAGAGTCTGCCATTTGTTCATTACTATTGTTCCTTGTACTTTATTTTCATTTTATTTTAATTTGAATAGGTGGTATAGTGGCTAAGAGGGCTGGACTAAGAGGAAGGAAAACTTGAGTTCAAATTTGATCTGAGGTACTTAAAAACTGTGAATCTGGGAAAGTCATATAACCTCCCTGACTTAGTTTCCTTATCTGGTAAATTGGGGATAATAATAACACTTACATGACAGATAATGAGTTAACTCATTTAAAATGTTTTATAAACTTTAAAATATAATACAATCTTTTCTTTTTTCCCCCTCTTCCTTTCCTTCTTCTCTCCCTCTTCCCTCTTTTCCTTCTTTCCTCCCTCCTTTCCTTCCTTCCTTCTTCTTCTTCTTCTTCTTCTTCCTTCTTCTTCTTCTTCTTCTTCTTCTTCTTCTTCTTCTTCTTCTTCTTCTTCTTCTTCTTCTTCTTCTTCTTCTTCTTCTTCTTCTTCTTCTTCTTCTTCTTCTTCTTTTCTCCCTCTTCCCTCTTTTCCTTCTTTCCTCCCTCCTTCCTATCCTTCCTTCTTTTCTTCTTCTTCTTCTTCTTCTTCTTCTTCTTGTTCTTCTGCTTCTGCTTCTTCGTCTGCTTCTGCGTCTGCTTCTGCATCTGCTTCTGGTTTTGCTTCTTCTGCTTCTGCTTTTGTTGCTGCTGCTTCTCCCCTTCTCCCCCATTCCTTCCTTCTCTTGTTCTTTCTCTCCTTCACCATCTTCTTTCTCCTCCTCTTCCCTTTCCTCCCCTTTTTCCCATTCTTTCCAAAAGCCACTCAACCAATACCTTAGGAACTTAGAATTTTAGAACAGAAATGTACTCAAGCAGCCTTCTATTTAAAATCCTTCATTTAGAGATGAGAAAACTGAGCTACAGATAGAAATGAAGTGATGTTTATCATCCTTGGTTAGTGACTTAGCTGAGTTTAGAATCCAAGTCTTCTCCCTTCTAATTCAAGGTATCTGACCAAAAAAAGTAATAATCAGAAACAGCCCTGTAGTTAGACTGGATACAAGCATTAAGCAAATATATATTGAGTACTTTTTTTTTGGAAGGGACTGTGGATTATACCAAGCCTTTGAAATTTACTAGGCAATGATTTGCAAAAACCAGGTTGAGACCATTTTTTCCCCTGCAGAGGTTTTATGACAAGAAATTAGATTTTATCTCTGCTTTATAGTTTTAAGTGATTCCCACCTCTCCTTTGCAGCTTTTTGATCTAAGAGAAATGATGCTCAGTCATTGCCTGCAGGTTTCTTTTTCAATGTGACATCCCCTAATTTCATGGAAAGCAGGTTTGGATGTCAGACTGGTCAGAGAGCAGACATGCCAGTTTTAGTACCTCAAGTGTCCTTTAGGTGTCTCTGTTTCATACCATTCAAGATGTACATAACAGGTGGTTGGGAGAGATTTGGCAAGATTTGCCTTGAAGCTTGTGTCTGTACAATACATTGAAGTTTTTCTTGGAAGACAAATAAGGCTCTTTGGGAATCAGATTTAACAAAGTTAATGAAGAATAGGAGGGTCATTATTTGTGGTTACAGTCTCACTGCTTCTGAATGTTTCTGAGCAAATAAAATCATCTGCTATCAGGGTAAGATTATTTACCCCCTCAGCTGTAGAGTAATTATCTAGCTTATTGGAATTTCTATACCACCTAGATCTGAAGTGCAATCTCAGTCTCAGTTGGATGATTTGCACTTGAGCTGAAGCAGAAAGGTTTGGGAACCACTGATCTCTTAGTTCTGTGTATTTTACATTTGTATTTGAGTATTTTTGCACTACCGACATTTTGCCTGATTATATAGATTCACACTAGTGAATTGAAAATTGAACCTTTTGAAAAATGGAACAAATTAGGATATATGCAGGAGTAGGAAATAAACAGCTGAAAAAGTTACTGTGAGATAATCCCAGTGATGGCTTCATTGACACTTAACAATTCTTCCAATCTACCTAGATTTCTGTTGTTGTTGACCATAAAGATTTTTTCTTTCCTCATTTGCAACCATAATCCTTCTTTTATACTTTTTAAAGAAAGGTAGTCTTTTAAAGAGATATAGAGAGATATAAAAGATATACTTTTTAAAGAAAGATAGTCTCTTAATACACTAAGATTGAGGCAATTCAATATCAGCTTCCTTATTTTCCTTTATTACTCATAATTTCTTACCATCCTTATCTTCTTCCTTCTATTTCCTCTATCCAAAGAGATGTATAGTTCTAGTCTGAATAAATTACCATTAGTAAAGTTGTGAGTTTTGATCGTATATTTATGATGTAATTGCAAGAACATATCCTTTCATAGCAGATTTCAATACTAAATAGTGATTTCTGTAGTAAAAAGCTATTTTTTTTTCACTCAGACATTCAATAAGTATTTATTAAGCACCAAATATGTGTCAGGCACTGTGCTAAATGCTGAAAATCCAAAGAAAGGCAAAAGACACTCCCTGTTCTTAAGGAACTTGAGAGACAACATGTAAAGATCTATATACAAATTAGCTAGATACAGGATACTTTGGAGATAATAAACATAGGGTTCATTAGAATTCAGACTTGTAATTTTATCAGAGCAAGTTGTACCCAGCATAAATATTTCATCTTTCAATACATATTGGCAAATCATCTGAAGCTTATAGCCTTGGAGAATTGATTAAACCATTGGTTTCCAAAGTGGAGACCACCATTTTCTGAAGTGTGTGTTCTGACCCCAAGAAAATGTAATTAGCCAGCCAGAAAGTAGGAAGATGAAATATATCTATCCCAGATAGTGAGTCATGAGCTTTCCTCACCAACATGATCACCCTTGTCCTTATTCCATAGCACTTTTCATGTCTAGTCCTTAGCTGTTAAAGCTCTAAACTTACCTGAGTGGCCATGGATTGTACAAGCAACAGTGCAGGTATGCTGGGAAAATTCTTCCTTTCCTCTCTCCAATACCCAAAATTCTGCACCCCTCCTACCCCATCCCCCACCTCAAATTACACAGAGAGCTTTCAAAATATGGGCTCCATGCTCCAGGGAAATAGCTGGTAAGACTACTGCCTCCACCCTTTTCATTTGGGTGGGGCAAAATGAAAAGGTTGAATAGGTTGTGCATTTGTCACCCCACCCCCATCCCCTATTCACCCCTTTTCTGAACTTCCCTGCTCAGGGCAACACTATCCTTTCAGTCACCCAGGTTCACAATCTCAGTGTCATCTCAGATACCCCATTCTATCTCATCACATATATCTGATTAATCGACAAATCTATTTTTCTGCATTCACACAGACATTTCTTGGTGCAGGTCCTCATCACTTTTGACTTGGACTATTGAAGTAGATTTCTATTTATTCTCCCTGACTCAGGTCTTTCCACATTCCAATCCATCCTCCACACAGCTGCCAAAGTGATATTACTATGCTACAAGTCTTACCATGTTACCTGTCCTTCCACCTCACCTTGATGAACTCTGGTGATTACTAACTCGAAGATCAAACATTATTTCATCCTTTTCTCATTCTATTTTAATGTACACTTTTGAGTAGATTTATTAATTATTAATATATTAGTACATGACCATGATTTATAAATAAGTAAATATGCATATTGGTAGTGTGTGCTCCAGATATTGTTTACCAATAGGATGAACAGGCAAAGGAGTCTGGAGACTACTGACCTAAGTCAGTGAGAAGTTCCATGACTTCTCCATGGCCATAGAGGTAGTACATTTTAGAGTCTTAAGTCCACATTTTCCTTACTCCAAGAGTAGTTCTTTATCATGCTTCCTTTCATGTTGATTATACCATATTCATTTCTGAATATATATATATATATATATATATATATATATATATATATATACTCACCCTTCCCTACCCTTATGGAACCTATCTTTTTTCTTTTTTGTCTCTGATTTTCTTCTTCTTCTTTTTTTTTTTTTTGCTGAGGCAATTGGGGTTAAGTGACTTGGATCACACAGCTAGGAAGTATTAAATGTCTGAGATCAGATTTGAACTCAAGTCCTCCTGACTTCAGAGCTGGTGCTCTATACACTGCACCACCTAGTTGCCCCTCAGCTCTGATTTTCTTAGGATAGCTTAGAGGTACACTATCTAGGTCACATTTTTTAAAAGCATGATTCCAAATTGCTTTTTAGATTGGTTACACCAGTTCACAGATTCATCAATCATGTATTTGTGTGTCCTTATTCGGGAAGCTCTTTTAAATCACTATTTCCTTATCAATTTGATGGATGAGAAGTGAAATCTCAGAGTTGTTTTAATTTGCATTTTTCTTACCATCGGGGATTTAGAACAATCATGCATATGGCTGCTAATAGCTTTCAATTTTTCATCTGAGAATTATTGATTAATATTATTTGACCACATATCCATTGGGGAATGACTCTTAATCTCACACATTTGTGTTAATTCTCTATATATCTCAGATGGCAGATCTTTAAAGAGATTTAATACTCAGATTTTTTTTTTTCTCCAATCAGCCATTTCCTCATGTATAATCTTCTAAGCATCAAAGCATTCAAAGAATTAACCATTTTAATAAAAGCAAAATCTTTCTAAAGTTCTAAAGTTATCATTTTCCTTTAAAAAAATACAAGAAACATAATTTAATCTTTTTTTTGGTGATCTAAGATCATTATTCTGGATGTCAGTAATTATAGAGCTATACTCTCATAGGCTACTGAATGCATACCTCTTTTTTTTTTTTAAAACTTCATTACATGATTCAATATTTTGCTTTTAGAATATTTCTCTTATTACTGCTTTTCTTCTTCCCTTTAATTTTATCTTTTGATTTTTTTTTTTCCTTGCTACTGGAATTTTTTACTGATCTTTTCAAGCCTATCTAGGTGAGGTACCTGAAGCAATGTCTAGCAATGGATTCCCTCTTATACTTATTGGCTGTGTGACAGGGCTTATGCTTATACAACTGACAAAGGTGGTATTTAAACATTTAAACACAGGACTTCCTGAGTTTAAGGCAGACCTTCTATCTACTTTGACAAGCTATCTTGCCTCAGTTTCTTTCTTCTTCTTCTTTTTTTTAATTATAGCTTTTTATTTACAAGATATATGCATGGGTAATTTTTCAGCATTGACAGTTGCAAGTCCTTTTGTTCTAACTTTTTCCCTCCTTCCTCCCACCCCCTCCCCCAGATGGCAGGTTGACCAAAAAATGTTAAATATGTTAAAGTATAAGTTTAATACAATATAAGTATACGTCCTAACAGTTATTTTGCTGTACAAAAAGAATCGGACTCTGAAATATTGTACAATTAGCCTGTGAAGGAAATAAAAAATGCAGGTGGACAAAAATAGAGGGATTGGGAACTCTATGTAGTGGTTCATAGTCATCTCCCAGAATTCTTTCCCAGTTCTGTAGCTGGTTCAGTTCATTACTGCTCTATTGGAACTGATTTGGTTCATGTCATTGCTGAGGATGGCCAGGTCCATCAGAACTGGTCATCATATAGTATTGTTGTTGAAGTATATAATGATCTCCTGGCCCTGCTCATTTCACTCAGCATCAGTTCATGTAAATCTCTCCAGGCCTCCCTGAAATCATCCTGCTGGTCATTTCTTACAGAACAATAATATTTCATAATATTCATAAACCACAATTTATTCAGCCATTCTCCAATTGATGGGCATCCATTACCTCAATTTCTTCATCTCTAAAATGGGATTAATAATAACACCTACCTTCTAGCTGTAAAGATAAACTGAGATATTTGTAACAGTGTCTGACAAACTTTAAGACATTATATAAATGCTAGATATTATTATTATCATTATTATTTTCCTATGTAAATGAGATCTAGACTTATTTTGATACATTTAGAGATCCATGACTTCATCAGTAAGAAGTCTTTCCCCATCAGTAAGGGTCTTTCCCCAATTTATATTGCAACCCCTCTGGGCTTTCTTAGTCTGTGAGATCCTTTGTGTTTTGTTATATAATTTGTGACATCCTGAATTAAGCAATTAACTAAACTGCTGGCTTCTGGGTAGCATAGTAGATAAAGAATCAGGCCTAGAATTCAAATCTCAGATGCTTATTGGCTATGTGACTTGGGGTTGGTCATGTAATTTTTTCTTGGCCTCAGTTTCCTCATCTGTAAAATGGGTACAATCACAGTACCTACTTCCCAGAGTCGTTGTGAGGATCATACGAAACAATCATTGCACAATCCTTAGCATAATGTCTGGCCCATGGTACTATGTAAATGCTAACTATCATTATTACATTAAAGATAATAGCCAATGCTTAAATGAATCTGTGATTTCATCAATTTTTTCCCCCTGTAATGATAGACATTATAGCCAATGAATCTGTGATTTCATCAGTTTTTTCCCCTGTAATGATAGACATTATAACCAAATTACATTTGCCTGTTTTATGCGACTCTTATCCATAGCTTATCAAAAGTTTGCAAGATGAGCTTATGATAAGTGAAAGATGAAATGACTGAAGAAACAAAGGCTGAGCTTCTGAGAGGATCGATTTATTAAGCTGCCTAACAAATCAGGATCAGACTTCCTCAGTTTAGGACTAAACCCTGAATACAGGGGAAGAAAGATTTTTATTCCTTAAAAGCAATCAAATAAGATCAAATAATTAAAAGAAAACAATTAACCAAGGCAATCTAATTAATCAGCGAATCTGATTTCTAATTGGAAGATAGATTAGGGACTTTTCAAGTTGGGAGAAGGAGAGCAAAGTCAGGAAAAGAGGTGTCTCATTCCCCTCAAATGTCTGTATTCCATCAAAGGAACAAGGAAACAGTAAGTGATTGA
The DNA here is from genome assembly GCF_902635505.1 of Sarcophilus harrisii. Taxonomy (NCBI): domain Eukaryota; kingdom Metazoa; phylum Chordata; class Mammalia; order Dasyuromorphia; family Dasyuridae; genus Sarcophilus; species Sarcophilus harrisii. The sequence goes on from NC_045431.1 coordinate 66,364,306, forward strand.
CCAATCTGGGGCCAGTTTTCAGAGAAGATTTATGGATTGCTTGAGATGTATAATTGTGAGAAAACCCCTTGCATCAATCTTTGGATCTGACTGGGTTTCTGGACAGCATAATCTATGTTCTTTATTAAGGGTCTTTAAGTAGCAGGTAGAGGTGCTCCATGTTTTCAGCCATGTAGGGCTAGGTTCAAACAACATAATAAGATTTTCTGACAATTCCTAGAATCGAATAGTTTTCTCATAAGACAAATTGGACTAGACTCATAACTGGGTAGAAGGGGACTGAGTTAGCGCCAAAAGTGAGTCACAACAGTGTGGTTCACACAATTCCCACTACCACTTGCTGTTTTAATTCCCTCGATTCCCTCAGGCTCCAATTCAACATATCGGGTATCTGTCTTTATTTAAAGAAAATCTTGGTTAGTGCTTCACTAGCAAATCAGGCAAACTCAGGAAAATGAGATTACAGGAGTTTATCGTAATGCTCAAGACAGAAAGCCTGTTGAATGTGGCCAAGGACAGAGTTCAAACTCCTTTGTTTTTAAAGATGATGGTATAAGAGAAATACTTCTGACAGATGCACATGATAAAAGGGGGTGGGCTCATATTGTCTCAGAGCAGTTTACATTTCTAGGTGTAATTAAATCTAAATGTTTTATTTCTATAAAGTGGATCAGAATTATGTGGGGCTGCTCTTTCCTGCTGGACTAGCATATACTGTAATCCCCTTATGTTTGGATTGGGACATACTGTGAGACAGAGAGCTCTTTATGAGATGCTTAGCTCTTGCCACTAGGAAAAGGGGTCACTTGAATTAATGTGGTAGGAATGGCTGAATTTTACATGCTTTGCCTTCTCTAGATAATGTGAGGATATCAGTGGAGCTTACTGGTATCTTTATCCATACTCTTTTTTGTTTATACATGTTTTTGACCCTATCTCATATGACTACTGTAAAGCTCAAATAAGATCATTTATGTAAAGTAATTGGTTAATCTTAAAGAGTTGTAAAAAAATCATCTATATAGTGTTTTAAGATTAAGAAAGCACTTGATGTTGATTATCTCAAAACCCATTTAAAGTAGATACCCTAGGTATTGTATTATTATGCCATTCTACAGATGTATAAACTGAGGCTGAGAAAGTGATTTATCCAGGGGCACACTGTATGTGTGGCAAAAATCATCCCTAGGCCACCTTGATTCCAAGTCAAGCACTTGATTGGTGAAGATAAAGATACCATAAACATCTATTTTTTTTGTTATCTTTTTAAAGATAATATTGTTTAAGATATTTAAGATAGTATTTTAAGTAGTATTTTTATACTGCTGTTAAGGAGAAATAGAAGGGAATAGAATGGAGTGCGTATACAGTTAACAATCATAATTGAATGTGAATGAATTAACTCCCTAGGAAGATATATGCAGAAGCAACAATATTGTAATGATAATTAGCCATTCTGATCGATACAGTGGTCCACCACAACTCCAAAGGGCTCATGAAGAAAAATGCTCTCCTCCTCCAGATAGAGAATTATTTAATTCAGAGTGCAGAATTTTAAGCATATTTTTTCCTTTTTTTAAATTTTTCTTACTTCCTCTCCCACTCCCAGAATATTGCTAATGCATAAATGTGTTTATCTGACCATTTGTATGAGAGGTATCATATTACTTGCCTTTTCTGTAGTCTGAGAAATCAGTGAAAGAGAAAATTTGGAACTAAAATTTTAAATACTGCAAAAAAAAAAGTACTACTGTTCTATAAGACTTTCCATCTATAATTTCTCATTCTGGCTACATAATACCATTTAATCCTATAGATTTTAGAGTCCTCATTTGTAAGATCAAGTTTATATTACCTGAGGTCCTTTCCAGCTCTAAATGAATATGAATTTCCAGTTCTATGAATATACATAATTATGAAAACTATGTAAATAATTATTATAATAAAAAGAACAAAATTTCAAAGTGGGCACAGAAACAAAAAAAAATTTGTTTTGTTACTATCTTGTTCTAAGTTAATATGCACCCTTAAAGCTATAAATGTGAGGAATTTAAAGTTTCATGTACAATATAAAAATCCTATTTAGATATTTAAATATTTTATTTGTGGTTATTAAATTTATAATAATATTAGTAAAACATGACCTTTCACAGTGGAAAATAGTTTAGGGTAATTAAAAGCCCTTGACAATTTCTTAATTTTGGTCTTTCCTTCCTACTCAGCTCTAGGCTAACTCTTTATGTAACTGGCAATTTTTTTTTCTTTCCAAGATACACATATTAATAGATGAAGACATCTACTGTCTGTCTAGCTGTATGTCACAATCTGGGCAACGTGTTTTTATCTACTGTTTTCCAGTATGGATTGTTTGCTTAAACTTATATAGTTATAGATTCCTGCGAAGGTTTGTATTGCCTTGTGTCTTTCTTTTCCATCATAGTCATGGGAATGAGCACATCTCATTTCCATCTTGCACAGACTGATTTCAGTCTTGATGCAATGAAGAGACACAATGAACAGAATATTCTTCTTCCGTTTTTAGCATGCTAGGAAATCTTTGGTGACAGTTATAAATGCATCTTTGTCAAACATTTATCTTCCTATTGACAAACTCAATCAAGGCTGCTATGATCTAGGAGACAGCCCTGGATGGTAGTAAGTGATAGAGGCAGAAGTATGTAGAAATAAAGGAATTGGGTTCAGAAAATAGTACTATCCCTTACTAGTTATTTAACATTGACTGGGTCATAAGCTTATAGGATCCTATGGGGGTGAATAAAAGGAAATCACTTAATCTCTCCTAATAATATGTATATATATATATATATATATATATATATATATATATATATATCACACATCACACATAAGCAGTGGTGAGGATCAAATTAGATTCTAGGTTCCATAAAACATGTTGTAAACTATCAAGTGTGATATGAATGACAAGATAATTACAATGATGACATTTAGAGTAGTATCATTCTGTTTCCTACCAGCCAATGTAGGATGGGGAATAGACAAATGGAAGAAAAGTAAATGATTTTGTTCATGAGAAGATGAACAGAGTGTATTTTCAGGCTCAGCTGTAATGTGATGAAAGGACCCCAGGGTTTCTGAGATCCCTAAGGATCTGGAATGTTATTTGAACCTGAATTTCCACACTATAAAGGCTTTCATGAGGAAAGGTGTCATGACGTGTTTTGTTTGTCCCCACAGAGTGAAACTGAAAGCAATGAATAGAAGTTGGAGAGAGAGATTCACATTTAATGTATAGGAAATACTTCTGAACACAGCTGTCCAAAGTGGAGTATACTAGCTTAGCAGAGAGGAGTTCTTCCTCTTTTGAATCCACATTCTGGATGAGTTGTTGAGTTAGTTGTAGTGGGGAGGATAGACTGAAGGCAATTAAGTGGTACAGAGGATAGAACACTGGATTTGGTATCAGGAATCTCTGAGTTCAAATCTGACCACAGATTCTTTCTTTTTCCCTCCCTGAGGCAATTGGGGTTGAGTGACTTGCCCAGGGTCACACAACTAGGAGGTATTAAGTGTCTGAGACCAGATCTGAACTCATGTCATCCTGACTTCAGGGCTGATGCTCTATCCACTGTACCACTTAGCTACCCCACAGATATTTCCTAACTGTGTGACTGAGCAAGTCACTTCAACCTGTTTGACTCTTCTGTAAAATGAGCTGGAGAAGGAAATGGCAAGTCATTCCCAGTATCTTTGCCAAGAAAATCCCACGGTGGGGGTCATGAAGAATTGGAAAACAACTGAAAAATGATTTAACAACAACAAAAGTAGCAGCAACAGTTTGGATTAGCTGGCATTTGAGTAGCCTACCACTGGACCAGATGATGACTAAGGTCTCTTCTAGTTTTCAATATATGTGGATGATATATTTTGCTTTTTTGAGTTTATTTATTCTTGGATGTGGCAGATGATACGTTTGGTGATGGCATAGTTTGCAGAGGAACAAGTGTGCATAGCATTTATATATACTGTCATTGTCCTGATTCAATGGAAAGTTCTGTGAAAGGGCATTGGATCCCAAGCCATTAATGGATTTTGACAAACTATTATAATTATTATTATTACTATGAAAATACTTTGCAAACTATGCCATCACCAGTTATAAGAGAAAATAAAATCTAAGATATGTTCATCCATGTGGCAAACAATTTAATTTGTTTGTTCATTGGGGAACCTGAGGCAACTCTGCTTTGGGAGCTGCTTTCTCCTTGCCATTTCCTTGCCATTAGAATTATGGAGTTGTTCTTCTTCCTCCCAGCTCTAGGAATGTTCTTTATGTTTTACCTTTCCCTGTTTGGATGAGTTTAGCTTAAAAAGGCCATCCAGGGCCATCTCCTGTCATCTTGATCTCTATCTTGCCCCTGGATCATTAATTCTGGAGGGAAAGTGAGGCAGGTGACCTTGCACAGCCCTCCCTTACTCAAATCCAATTCACTTGCATGTCACAGTATCACCTCCCAGATGTATTAGTTCTCTTAGAGAACAAAGGACAAAATACAGTTTGGATGCCGTAAGCTCTCAAGGGGCAGTTAGGTGGCTCCATGGTGCACAGAGTGCTGGGGCTGCAGTCAAGAAGACCCGTAGTCAGTTCAAATCTGGCCTCAGGTACTTAATAACTGTGTAATCCTGGCCAACTGTTTACCTCAGTTTCCTCATTTGTAATAAATGAGCTGAAGAAAGAAATGGCCAATCCACTATTAGATAATGGATTTCTCTTCTTTTGAGTTTTTAGAACACAGTCTGAATATGAGTTATTAAATTAGTTATAGAGGGGATTTTAATTCATTTATCAATTAGACTAGAAGGATATAGGTAGTACATTGAATGGAGTGTCAGGTCAAGAAAATCCTAAATAGGGTCACAAAGATTTTGAGATGACTGAATAGCAACAAGGCTCCTTGAGGGAAGCGATTGTCCTGTTTGCTTGTATTTATATCTCACCCACTTCACACAGAAATTGCACAAAGATTATGCTTAGTAAGTGCTTTTTTCTGTATCTGTTAGTCTCCGTCTGTTGTGTCGTGCCCTTGATATTTCCTAGAATGAATGTCTATCTGGTAATGGAAATAAGCAACTGGAGTTTGCTGGTAAAACTGTTACCCTAATCTGTGATCAGTTTTGCTCAAATGCGTGAAGGAAGGGTAAACAATCTGGAGACCTCGCCATCCAAAGGGGGCTACTTTTGCTGGCTGAGAGAATCAGCATGCTGACCAGGAGCTGTTCCACTGACTCAAGCTGTACCAACAGATGGAGTTACCAAAGCTGAGAATCACAAACCAGATGAAAACAAAAATGAGAAACTTTCAAGAAGTCAGCAAAGACTAAGTAACCATCATATCAATGAAAAGAAAAGACAAGCATGGATAAAAACTTAATAACTTGAATGATCCCCAGAAAACTCAATAACATTGTGATTAGTTTGGATTTGAAATTAGACTGCCCTAGTATAGCCTATAAGTACAAAACTTTCCTTCGCTTCAGAGTTCAGAGTAGAGATTGAACTATTAAAAGAATTCCAGTTAATTTTCCTCATTTGTAAAATGAAGTAATTGCGACAGAAGAATTCAGAATTCAGAATATTAGACTCTGGCTGCCCAAGTGCCCCAAGCCAGATTAAAGTATAATTGAGAATTACTTAATAAAATAAAATTTTAAAAATTCACATTACTACTTAGTTAATGTTAATTTGTGGTTTTTGAAGTCAGTATGCTGCCCAGAGAGTTTCTTTTTGAGTTTGATACCACTGGTCCAGATAAAGACTTAAGTCTCTTCTAGCTTTCAATGTATGTGGATGATATATATTGCTTTTTTGTTTATTTATTTTTGGATATGGCAGATGATATGATTGGTGATGGCATAGTTTACAAAGGAACAAGTGTGCACATTATTTATATATATTGTCATTGTCCTGATTCAAGTCTTGTCTTTATGATACCAAAACTGAGCCTTTCAAAGTTATTACTTGACATCATATATATGAGAGAGAGTTTGATATAATAGAAGGAGCGATGCTTGTGGAATTGACAGAATGCATTTTGAGTCTCGGCTCTGACATTTACCCGCTATGTGACCCAAAGCAACTAATTTAATATTTTTGAACCTCTGTTTTTTTCATCTACAAAATGGAGGAGAAGAATCATTGCATTCTGAAAAACTGAAAGAGAGGTATAAATATAAGCTGTTCTCACTGACTTAACACATACAAAATATTTTATTTTTCTGGAAGTCAGTACCTGACAGAGTAGTGCCATCCGTACCATGGATGCAAACCTTGATATGGGCTGATGGATTTAATCTCTCTTACAGAAGGTGCTGGAATGAACTTAAGCTAAACATGTTTTGTGTGGGAATATGGTCTCAATCTTCTTTTACAAGTGATATTGCTTATAATGGAATTACTGGATTCAGGAACTCTCATGTATCTACTCACTGTCTAGTTCATGTCATTCATTGGCGTGGACTGGAGACTTTTACTGGTCCCCAAACTCCTTTCAGAGGGACCAAGAGGTAAAAATATTATATTGACATTATATCTTACTATTTTGAAATAATGTGCTAGAGTCAGGAAGAACTGAGTTCAAATCCCATCTTTGATACTTGGAAGATTTGTGACCTTTAGCAGGTTACACAGAGACTTCTTAATATCTCAGTTTTCTTATCTGTAAAATAGTGATAATAATACTTTTAGTACCTAGAGTCACTGGGAGGCTCCCATAAGATAATGATTTGTAAACCTTAAAGTGCCATGCAAATATAAATCGTATATTATACTGCTCTTTGCTTTTGAAATTTGCTTTCAGATAAGACTGACTTGTGTGCCATTAATATTACTGGGATAGTCATCCTGAATAATGATCATGGATTGGAGTCCCATGTAGCAACAAGGAAGGAAGATCGAGTTAGCTGAAAGAGATTAATTAAACTGCAATTTCCATATGTTATGGATGGGTCTCCCTCTTTCCCTAAAATTAATCAAATCTAGGGGGAAAAAATAAAGGACTATTCCCTTTTTTGGAGCAATAAGAATAAAATTAGTCTCATTTGCCCATAATAGGATACTCTTAGACAGCAAGGAGATTTTTCATTCTCATGTACCGCTTCTTATTCTCATATCTCTCTGTCAGAGAAATGATTTCATAAAATAGCAAGTGGCTATAAGTTGCTATGCATTTTTGCTCATTCTTAGCCATGGACAAATGCAATGAATATCCCAGAGAGTTGAGAGCTGTTTGTTATATTCCCCCCCCCCCCACACCTTTTCATTCTAATCTTTTTATTTAACTTGTTGAAATAGGATCTTCCAGCCTTGTTCCATCATGAAAGCCAGCAAAATGAGGAAGAGTACCTCAGTGGAACTAAAGAGCAATGGCTTCTCAATCCACCTCCCCTCCCCTTTTTTATGAGAGTAATTTAGGAAGTGCAGTCTAAGAGTCATTAAGTACAGAATCCTATAAACGTCAGAGTGAGTTGTATTCTGCTTTTGTTTGGCTTGCTGAGTGACATACTATACCTTAAATCTGATGAAGAAGCCGTTAGGGAGGACCATAAAGAGATCTGCATTAAAGTAAGTTCTCTGAACAGGGATGAATGCTCTGGAAAAGGACCCCCTAAAACAACAGCACCATTTAACCATCTTGTTCAAAGGTGGGGAGAGAGGGGGACTGGAGAGAGACAGGATGCATTCCATCCCCAATCCTTGTATGAAGAGCAGTTGAATGAATTTGCTTTTGAAGGCTATAGCTCTTGCTTTTCTTCCACACTCACAGAATCCCCTATCCACTTCCCTTAAAATCCGATGAAAAAGCAGATATAGACCACTGAGGAACTGTGAAAGCTTTGGTTAAGGGGAGAAGGCAGGAGGACATGCAGGCTAAAATACAGCTTGGGCAAGAGAAGCCTACATGAACCTACTAGGAAGTTGTCAACTCTTTAGCTCTAGTGCATATTGATTATTATTGATTAGATGATTGATTTTTATGCAAAAAAGGAATGAGAAAAAATAAGTTTTTAAAAATTTCCCCAGTCTGAAGGATTATAGAGTATGCTGTGTGAGATCACTCCAGGATTGACTTGAGGGAGTCTTCCACAAACTGGCCATCTTAAAAGGCTTACTTAAGACCTTAAGGGATGTATGTGTGGATGCTTGTGTGCCCGTGAGTGCCATCCATGTTTGCTGTACACCTATTGTTCCCTGAACCTTGAGTCTATTTATTTTCCCTGAATACAGAATTCTTATTTGGGAATTTGGTTTTCTCCAGAAATTTTGATTCTTGAACCTGCCATCATCGGTGCTTTCAGAAGTGACTTTAGAACCTTTTGAACAGGCTTCAGCTCAGTTTTTGAACCATTCCAAATCCTAGGGAAATAACAAAAACGAAGAAACCTGATGTCCCTTTGGGATGAGTCCATGAGCTTCAGGAATTTATGTGAATTTCTCCCTGGAGGAAAGAAAGAAACAGATTCTACCCCAAAATAATAAGAGCTAATAGCAATTCTTGGATGCTGTGCTGTGGCTACATGGTGGTCTGTACATTTGAGGGGGTGAATAGATCTCAGCAAAAGACCATGTCCCTATAGCAGCCCTATGTCTAGGTGAGCCCCAGGAGGGATTTTGACTGGGTTATCTTGTCCCTAAGTGGAGTTTTGTAGCATTTCTTGAATTGACAGAATTATCTATAAGTAGAACTATCTTGAACTGACTCTATACAATTAGGAGACCAATCTATGGATGTCACCCCTAAGATTATTTTGTATAAATAGTTCTTAATCACCAGCTGACTTTCTGAGACAATCAACGAGCACAGTTAGGACAACTTCCTATAAAAGGTCCTATCTTTTCCCTTAGAAATTGTGAGTTCTGCTAGGAAACTTAGCCAGCCTTATGGCATCACTATAAAACTTTTGCCCCTTGACTCAAAGGCCTGAGCCTGTAAATTCTTTTTGTACAATTGTCCACATTTATGACATTGTTCCTCGTCAGATTCAGGTACGAATGAAGGAGTTCACTTGTCACCGACAGTCCTAGAACTGTCACTACTTCTGAGTGTCTGAAATTTAATATTTCTGTGCCATTGAAAAGTCTTTAAATGACATTATTAGGAGAACTTATAGGGCTTTGAACCCTTTCTTAACAGTCACTTACTCTATAAACATTTATCAAAGTGCCTACTCTGTGCGGGGACTGTCCTGTTTGACACAGGGCTTTAGTAACAATGGGAACCTCACAGGTCAGATAGTTCATTTTTACAAATGAGAAAACTGAGGGCTAGAAAGGTTAAGTATCAGTTCTGCAGAGGTAGATAAGTGTCAAAGTCAGCATTTGAATTTAGATTTTTCTATTCCAAATGCAATGTGTTTTCTATTGAACCACTCTGTCCCTAGGCTAAGGGAGCATCAAAGTTTAGAAGAAATATAGTTGATGTTCTCAAAGACCTTAATCATGGGAATGATACAGGAAATAATAAAGACACTCAGATACATAAAAAACACAGTATTACATGTTCTCTAAGGATCAGGGAGTAAGGTAGAGATAGGAGGTTTCCAGTTTCAATGTACTTGAAGGAGGAATAATTTGAAAATTTGTTTGTGAAATCCATAGCTCTGGCTTCTCTCCCACACTCCCAGAACCCCTATTCTACTCCTAGAAACAGAAGGGGGAGCGGGAGGTAGTAACCACTGACTCACTGGGAAAGCTTTGATTGAAGCAGAAGGCAGGAGGACATGGAGGTTGAATTAATAGGGAGGTCAGCATGAGCCCATCAGGAATCTGCCAACTCTAGCTCTAGTTCTTTTAGACTATGTTGTTCAAGAAAGGAGTATGAGGAAAGGAAAGTACATGAGAGCTGCAGAGTAAAGAAAAACTGAACATGATGTAAAGAAAAACTGAACACGATGTAAAGAAAAACTGAACAAAGTTACCCCCAAAGTAGAATGGGTTGTTTTAGGAATCGGTAGTTGTCTCCAAGCAGAGTCTGGAAGGCCATTTGTTGGAGACATTTCTAGAGTGGGGAATCTCAGGTAGAGACTGATGGCCTCCAAGGACCCTGCAGTTCTAAGATTCTGTGACTGCCAGACTTTCCACATAGAGGTGTGAAGAATGGTGAGCTCAAAGTGGCATAAATGGGAATAGTGTCAACTAGAAGTCAGCAGATAGAATATTACAGTTAGAAGGGGTCTCAGATACTACTCAGTCCAACCCATATCTGAATGAGAAGTTCCATCTACAATCTACTCCAAAAGAGTAGAACCCCAAAAGGGTTCATCCTGTCTCTATCTGAAGACTTCCAGAAACCCTTACCCTGACAAAGTAGCTTACTCTGTTTTTTGATTGTTCTAATTGTGTGGTAAGTTTTCTTTCCATTCAGCCTTATTCCAATGTCTACTTATTCCTTCAGCCTTTCCCCCTGGGCACCAAGCTGAAAAAAATATGAGTTTGGACCAGGTTATGATCCTTATTTAACCCTATTTGTTTTAGTTTCTACATCTGTAAAATGACCTGGAGAAAGAAATGGCAAAACTTTCCAATATCTTTGCCCAGAAAAGGGTCACAAATAGTTGGACATGACTGAAAAACAACACTTTAATAAGTGTCACAACTAATATTGCATCTCATGGATTATATGATGTAATCTCAACTTTGGTTTTCTTGTTTTGAAAAATGAGAATAATGGATAATGAATAAAATCCTTCCTTTCCTTTATTCTAAGAATAAAGTCCTTTTAAGAATGTCTGAGATTCTCAATCTGATGGTGTTCAGGGCTACCATAGCTGTAGTTACTTTATGGTTACTTTCATAAAGTGTTGGATGTGAGGTAAATTATGGTAAAGGGCATTCTGGGAAAGAATGACAGAATTTACTTTAAACAATTCAGCTGGAGCATGTTCTTTCCTTTTCCATCTATATTCTTTCAGATAATTTTATGAACTTATAGAATATTTCTCTGTGGGAAAGAATCACTTAGCTATCCTAGGTTCTTCCTCAATATTCAATGTCTCTCCTTATTTAGGAACAGCAGTATTGTGTAAAAAAAAAGTGGGCTTAAAATCAAAGGACTTGAGTTCTAATCTCAGTTCTTCCATTTCTTATTTTTGTGAACTAGGAAAATTTTTCCTCTTCTTCTGGGCCTCAGTTTCTCCACCTCTCAAATGAGTGAGTTGATCTAAATTCCAGTTTTTTAAATTATGGTTCATGTTCGCATTTGAAATCCCATTATGGGGTCTTATAAAGTATGGGGGTCATGAAACTATGATTTATTATCAGTAAATGTTTAATTTGTATACCTATTTAATATATCTATATACCTGGGGCCACCTAAAATTTCTCAGGCAAAAGGGGTTGCAAGTGGGAAAAGTTTAAGAAACCTTGGTCTAAATGATCTCTATTGTCCTTCCTAGCTCTCAATCAGTGTTCTTCTGGGGCATCTTTTCTTTCCTTTGTTTGCTGAAGGTAAGACAGTGATGGATTTAATGGTCCATTTCATTCTTCAGTCCTATTTGCCATTTATCTTCCCTAGCCTCCCTTTGGACTCCTTATGGCTTTCTTGTCTGTCTGATTTAGACTGCAATAAACTCCTTGAACATAGATTTTTTTTTTTTACTTTGCCAACCTTAAAGCACTACATAAATGTAAGCCATTATTATTAATCTTACTGCTGTTGTTATTAGCACTAGGGTTTTTATTGCAGCTTTACAATGACTCAGAAAATATTAATACATTTACACGCATCTATATATGTACATAAGTTTAAATCAGCAATTGCAATTCTTTTGTATTCCCCCTTAGCCTGACATCTTCTATCTCCTCTTGGAGGCAATCATTATGATGGATATAGTACTCTAATTGGAGGCAAAAGAGCTGTGGGTTCAAATCCTGACTCAGGCACTCATGAGTTGTGAGCAAGCCATTAAACCTCTCTGAATCTATCTCCTCATCTGTAAGTGAAAATAATGGTAGTATCCCATCAGACAATATTGTAAGGATCAAATGAGATAATGCATATAAAGGGCTTTGCAAATTTTAAAGTTCTATACCAATACCAGCTCTTATATCCTAAATTATATTATTTTTCTTAAAAGTGTCAGTCTTACTAAATGGTGAAACAGCTGTTATTTGTAGTGAACTTGTTTAGTCATTCTTGCTCATATCATAATTAATAATTAATTTCTACTACAAGCAGTTAGGTAGTATCAGTGGATAAAGTATAGGATGTGGAATCATGAAGATCTGAGGGTGAATCCTGCTCCATATGTTTATCAGCTGTATGATCCTGAACAGTCACTTGCCTCTGTCCCTCAGTTTCTTCATTTGTAAAATGGACATAATAATAATAACTAGCTCACAGGATTATTATAAGATTTAAATAATATTTGTAAAGCACTTTATAGATTTAAAATCACCATATAAATTTAATTATTATTATTATTGTTATTAACTGAAAAGAGAACAATACCTTGTCCCTCCTCACCCATTGCTTTAGCTAGAAACAACAAGTTCCAAATTAGAGTGGTTCCCAATATTACAAGGTGATCAAATGAAAAGGGCAACTTTTTATTTTTGAACAGAGCCAAATTCCCTTTATTCAAAGCTGTAAGAGCCAAGTAATATTGTTGAAGGTTTAAGATGTATTTATAACATGTAGCAGCCATTTGACAAAACCATAGCAGATAGGAAGGCTACACTGAAGACTTCATGATAAAGGAATTGTTTAAATCCCAGCTAAGCATGGCAGAGTTTCTAGTCTGGGATCCTCTTCCTGGTCAAGAATTTTCATACTGTAAAGGGGGAAGGAAAGTGTGTAATTCTGCAGCTCTGAGAGCTGGGGTAGTCTGCAGGGTGGAAGCCAGAGTATTAATGAGATTAATCAGATATGATTTCTCTTTCCCAGCCAGGGAAAAGAAGTCACTTCAATGGGGAAGGGCACAGAGATCTAAAGATGACTCAGATTCATGGTGGTGATCACAAGGAATATATTGTTTGGGTATGGCTGGTACGCTTTTCTAAATCTGTTTATTCCACTTTTTACAGAATTATGTATTTCTTTAGGGCTAGGATCCTAAACCTCAGCCCTTTCTTAGACCAAGGCTTCTTAAACATTTTCTACTCATGACCCTTTTTCACCCGAGAAATTTTTACATGATCCTGCACATGTAAGTATATAAAATAGGCATACAAATCAAACACTTGATGATAATAAATCATAAAGAATTTATTTTATGAGATGATTCAATCCTGTTCCAATGATTTTGTGATGATGAGAGCCATCTATACGCAGAGAGAAGACTGTGGGAACTGAGGGTGGATCACAGCATAACATTTTCACTCTTTTTGTTGTAGTTTGCTTGAATTTTATTTTCTTTCCCATTTTTTGATCTGATTTTTCTTGTGCAACAAGATAATTGTATAAATATGTATACCTATTTTGGATTTAACATCTATTTTTTTTTACCATATTTAACATATATTGGATTACATGCCATCTAAAGAAGGGGGTGAGGGAAAGGAGGGGAAAATTGGACACAAAGTTTTTCAAGGGTCAGTGTTGAAAAAAATTATCCTTGCATATGTTTTGAAAATATAAAAATTTCAATAAAAATAATATAAAAAAGGAAAAAAGAAATTTATTTTAAAAACAATTCTTTGATATATATGTAATTTTACCTTTCTTAAAGATGAAATAAATTTGAATACTAATGAATTTGATAGGCTTGTTTATTTTGGCAAAAAGAATTAAATCTTGGTAGAATATTTGATATTGCAGGATGGAGAGCAGTCAGAAACTTTTTACTGTTGCCAAATTTTTTGTGACCCCGCTTCCACATTCAGTTATGCAACCCTTTATTGGCTCCTGACTCACTGTTCAAAAAATTAGAATCTTTTTATATAACTTTATATAACTGAGGCATAATCAAAAGTCATTTGAAGGTTTCATAACTAAATTCTTAAAGGTAGAATTAAAATTAATCTGGGACTTTGTTTCTTCCTTTTGGCTCTTTAAACTAATTGTATTGGGTCATAACTCAGTTGTTTACATTACTAATAGCTATGAACTTTGAGGGTCAAATCCTTTCCACTCACCAGGGAAAGGGAAGAAGGAGGAAGGTCTAGAAGAGAAAGTGTTGCCTCCAAGCTGGTTCCAGCAAGAATGATCTGTGAGACTTTTTACTGTCAGCATCCTGATGGAGAAAGACAATTTAGGAGAGCCTAGTTCCCCACTCTCTTCCTGGCTCCACAGCAAATCTATAGCATATGAATAGGGCAGAATGCCTTTGATTGAAAGAATATTATTCCTTTCTTGGAAAAACTACATCATCTTCTCTGACCTTCAGAGCCAGAACTTTGAATGTTGAAGAAGCATCAAGTTGTCTCATACCCTTAAAAAGGTAGAGCTGAGCAGGGGTAGACGTGCCTGATAAAGAATATTATAAAGGACATGAACTTGGCAAAAGTGGAAATAATGGATGAATTATTTAGATGCTGTGTTTCCTTTTCCTGAATTTTCTCAAAAAAAATTTTTTTTTTTTCTGTTGAGAGGCTCTCCCCATTATCCTGAATGGCATTTCCATAGCTCTCCAGTTGCTGAACTACACTTCCTCCCTTAGGTGGAGAACAAGAACTTAAGCTTTTTGAGTCAGGGACTATTTTTTTTGTTTGTTTTGTTTTGTTTTGCCTCTGTGTGGGTCTTGCACAGAAGAGATGTTTAATAAAATTCTTTTTTTGGATTGGATTAGAAATATTGATTAGCAATCCATTGCTATTCTCCTTTCAGGAATATTTTAAGAATACTATATTCTATTTTGGTTATATAGAATTTATTTCTGATGCATCTATATGTACAACGAGAGGTTTTTTGGTTTTTTTGATCATTTCTATGCTTAAATATCTCCTACCTATAAAAGTAAAGTAAAAGTAAAGGAGTTCCCATTTGGTTAGTGGGATTCGGATCACCCAGCATTCTGTTGATTACTGAAGACAAAGATTTCTAGGTGAAAAGAAAACCAGATAGCAATAGATTTGGAGTGGATATATCCACTATCAGTGGATAGAGTGCTGGCTTTGGAGTCAGGAAGGCCTGAATTCAAATGTAGCCTCCAACATTTATCATTTGTATGACTCTGGGCAAGCCGCCTAATGCTGTTTGCCTCAGTTTATTCATCTATAAAATGAATTGGAGAAGGAAATGGAAAACTACTCTAGTATCTTTACAAAGAAAATCTCATGTAGGGTCTTGGACAGTTGACATGACTGAACAACAGTCTTGTTAACATGTTAGAGCTGTATCACTATAGATTTTAGAGGGTAGCAAAGGGGAGGTCCTAGGAGATTGGGGAAGCTGATTCACTTTGAAAAAATTTTCTTGAAGTCTGTAGCTCCATTCCAACCTCAACTCACCCCACATCAAATTAATAATATATAAGTTTAAAACACAAACTAAGACTCTGCTGTGCTAGGAAAGTATAACAGATGTGCAGAATGGCCACTCGTGCTTTTTTACACAAGCCATAGACATATACAAAAGACGTGTGTCTTTTCTACAAGACATATTCATTCTCTGGGCTGTCCCTTCAATCCAACCTGCCAGCTCACTGGAAGTCTAGGCTGCCAGAGAAGGATCATCACCACACAGACTCCCTCAAAGTCTTTGTTGAGAAGGGAACATATTCTTCCCATTCAACACTTCAGCTCTCAAGTGCTACTGATATATTTCCATTTACGCAAACCAGTCACTCAAAATAATGACATTTTTAGAGCTTAAGTATAATCATTTGTCTTAGCAATAAAGCAAAAGAAATAATAATGTCACAAGTGTCCATATATTAACTACAAGAATATTAAAATGTATTACAGTCCACTCACAAACCTGTCTTACATTTTCTCACCAGTACACTTGCTTTTATTCTCTGAATCTGAGCTACTATAGTGCTGTGGTGGACTTATTCTTGAATAGTGATATCCATCACTTCCAATCTTTAGTTTAGCTGATGTAGTTTAATTTCCTCTATTTTTCCTCTTATCATTCTAGGTTCAGACTTTGGGTCTTCTCTGCGTACAACCCTACCTTTGCTTATGATTAATAACCAAATTCTCATCTTCTATTTATAATCAGATAAATTATATTTGCCTTCTAATCAGAGAACAGTTCTGATGTCTGTATTTCTCCAGTCCATACAGCTTATCATATTCACAGAGAACAGCTATGTATAAAACAAATAGACAAATTGTAACCCAGAAGTGTGGTGGATCTAGTTCTTATAGGCTTTTGAGGGCTAATTGTTGAATTTTCATTGTGGCTGTTTTGACATGTACGAAATTAGAACTGTCAAGCAATACAGATCAGTACTTGATTTATTGTTTGTTGATTGTCTAAATATAAGAAATTGGTGGAGAAAATGTTAATAAATCAGATTGAACTCAGAAGTATGTTGTGTGCTTTCCAGAGAGCTTATTATTAAACATTTGCCAGCATATTCTTAACTATAACCCTTCTAAAACTTTGAATAAAATTAAGCAATTACCTGTTCTTTTGAAAAAGGAGTTGACCTAAAAGGGCCATTATTTTACCATGTAGAATCTGAGGGTTACTAATATTACTTTGAAGGTTTTATAGCATCTAGTCTTCTGGAAACCTTAAATAATGGTTGGAAAGGTTTGCTCTTACCCAAAGGCAGGGTTAACCTATTTAAACTCTATTTATCCTTCTTAGGTATACGTTGATTCTTCTCAGACCCAGCTTTGAATGTATGCTTCTATTCTGAATGGTTAAGCTTACCCTTCCCATAAATGGCATTTTTAAAAAAAAGTAAACAGCTGAGTTGTTATAGTTCAGTGATCATTATTTGTAGAAACTGGCTGTGCCCAGGGAAAGAATTGAAATGGGTTAACAGGGTCAGCATAAAAATGAGCTGAAAGTTTCTTTAAATGTACTAGGGATAGTGACTAGTAGTCACAGCAAAGTTCTGAGACCTCACTTATTTGCAGAGAAAGGCAAGGGTTACCAAATCAAGTAACAAAGCTATGTGACACAAATTTTAGGGGCACTAACAAGGCCCCTTCTTTCCATTAAAAATAAACAAACAAAAAAACTTCTCGCTGCCTATCAGGACAACTGAAATTCCACTATTAGAGATTCATTTCCTTGAATCTTGAAAGAGTTCATTGAGGGCATTTTTATTGTTGTTGTTGCTGAGATTATTTTCAAGCATCACTATTAAAAAATGCAAGTATGACTGAGAGGAGTAATAGTTTAAGCCTTATCAGATGTCATTAGCACCAGCTAATTAGGCAGTAGGGTACAACATAGAATGGTAGTGGAGGGAAGAGTTGAAATACCCAAGAGATAATTAAAAGACACTAAAAGCAAACTATGCTAACTAGGTTTTCGATTTTTCTTGAGGCCAGTCCTGTGCTGAAGTTGGATTTCCCATGTCTTTCTTTATTTAAATAATATTTTCTTTTCTTAATCAAATGTAAAAAAATTTAATATCCATTTAAATTTTTTTTGAGTTTCCAATTTCTTGTTTCTTTCCTCTCCCCCACCTTAGAGCTTTTATATAGGTGATATGTGTATAATCATATAAAGCATATTCCTATATTAGTCATGTTGTGAAAGAAAATTCAGACCAACAAATTTTTTTAATGTGAAAAATAGTATGCTTCAATATGCAATCAGACTTCATTAGTTTTTTCTATGGATGTGAATAGCATTTTTCATCATGAGTCTTTAAGAATTGCCTTGTTGAGAATAGCTAAGTCATTCAGAGATGATCACTGAACAATCTTGCTGTTCCTGTGTACAGTGTTCTCCTAGTTCTGCTCTCTTCACTTATGTCTTTTCATTTTTTAAAAAATCATTCTGCTTATCATTTTTTATAACACAATAGTATTCCATTACAACTTGTTCAGTCATTCCCCAATTGATGGATAGCCTCTTGATGGCCGATTCTTTGCCATCACAAAAAAAGCTGTTACAAATGTTTGTACTTATGGGTGTTCCCTCTTTAAAAATTTTTTTTTGGGGATATAGACCTAGGAAAGGTATTGTAGGTCAAAGGTTTGCATATTTTATTGCTCTTTGGGCATGGTTCCAAATTTCTCTACAGAATGGCTAGATCATTTCACAATACTAACAGACAATGTCCCAATTTTCCCACATCCCCTTGAACATTTATCATTTTTCTTTTCAGTCATATTAGCCAATCTGATAGGTGTGAGGTGGTACACCAGAATTGTTTTAATTTTCATTTCTCTGATCAATAGTAATTTAGATCATTTTTTTAATATGGTTATACATAGTTTTGATTTCTTCAACTGAAAACTACCTGTTCATATCCTTTAATCATTTATCAATAGAGCAATGACTCATATTCTTATAAATTTGGCTCATTTCTCTATATATTTGAAAAATGAAACCTTTATCAGAGATGTATGCTGTAAATTCCCCCTTTGCCTCCCTCTCCCCCCTTCTACTTTCCTTCTAATCTTGGCTGTATTGGTTTTGTTTCTATAAAACCTTTTAAATTTAATATAATCTAAATTATCCATTTTATCTCTAGTAAAGTTCTCTGTTTCTTTTTTTGATCACAGATTCTTCCCAAAACTAAATAGGTAAATGATTCCATGTTCCCCTAATTTGCCCACTGTATCATCCTTTATAGCTAAATCTTATCTTGGCATATGATGTGAAATGTTGATCTATACCTAGTTTCTACTAAAATGTTTTCTGATCTTGCCTGCAGTTTTTAACAGGTAGTGAGTTCTTGTCTCAAAAGCTTGGATCTTTGGTTTATCAATCACTAGATCACTATGGTAATTTGCTTTGTGTACCTAATCTGACTTGTCACTCTGTTTCTTGGCTAGTATGACATTGTTTTGATGATTATCACTTTAGAATAAAGTTTGAGATCTGGTGCAGCTAGGCTGTTTCCTTCAGATTTTTTCCCCCATTAATTCCTTGGATACACTTAAATTTTTCATCTTTCAGAATAATTTTATTATTTTTTTATAACTCTACAAAATAATTTTTGGGTGAAATTTGTTTGGTATGGCATTGAATAAATAAATTAATTTAAGTTTGTCATTTTGATCGTATTGATTTAGTCTACCCATGAGCAACTAATCTTTTTCCAATTGCTTAGATTTGACTTTCTTTGTGTGGAAAATGTGTTATAGTTATACTTATAATTTCTGGGTTTGTGTGGCAAGTAGACTCTCAAGTATTTTATATGTTTACAGTTATTTTAATTTTTTTTTTGTATTGGCAGAGGAAGTTAATTTTTTTTAGTCTTCTTCCCCTCCCCCCCTTTTTGTTTTCTTTGTTTCTGGTTATACATGTACATTGCTTTTTAAAAATACACATTTCTTTATGAATCATGTTGGGAGAAAAATCAGAACAAAAAGGAAAAACAAGGAGAAGGAAAAAAAAACCAAAAGAAAAAAGGAAAATAAATGAACATCTACATAGTTTTCTCTCTGGATGCAGATGGTGTTTTCTATCCAAAGTTTTTTGGAATTATGCTTTGGATCATTGAATCGCTGAGAAAAGCCAAGTCTTTCATAGTTGATCATCACACAATCTTGCTATTATTGTGTACTATGTATTTTTGATTCTACTTGTTTCACTCAGCATCAGTTCATGTGAATCTTTTCAGGCCTTTCTAAAATCAACTTGGTCATCATTTTTTAAAGAACAATAATATTCCATTACTTTCATAAACTATAACTTATTTAGCCATTCTTTAATTGATGGGCATCTATGCTTTTTCCAATTATTTCTCACCACAAAAAGAGCTGCTACAAACATTTTTGCACATGTGGGTCCTTTCCCCTCCTTTATGATTTGCTTGGGATACAGATCCAGTAATAGCACTGCTGGGTCAAAAGGTATGCACAGTTTTATGGCCCTTTGGGCATGGTTCCAAATTGTACTCTGAAATGACTGGATCATTCCACAACCCCACCAACACTGCTTTAGTGTCCCAATTCTCTCCCTTCCCCTCCAACATTTATCATTATCTTTTCCTGTCATCTTAACCAATCTGAGAGGTATGAAAGGTACCTCAGAATTGTTTTAATTTGTGTTTCTCTAATTAATAGTGATTTTGAGCATCTTTTTTCATATAACTATAGATGGCTTTAATTTCATAATTTGAAAATTATCTATTCATATCCTTTGATCATTTATGAATTGGGGATGACTTCTATTCTTACAAATTTGAGGCAGTTCTTTATGTAGTTTAGAAATAAAATCTTTATCAAAAACTCTAGCTGTAAAGATTTTTTCTCAGCTTTGTATGTCCTTCTCTTTTAATCTTGTTTCTGTTGGTTTTGTTTGTGCAAAATCTGTTTAATTTAATGTAATCAAAATTGTCCATTTTTGCCTTTCATAATGTTCTCTGGTTCTTCTTTGATTATAAATTTTTCCCTTCTCCAAAGATCTGATAGGTAAATTAGCCCTTGATCTCCTAATTTCTTATGGCCAAATCATGTATCCCTTTTGACCTTATTTTGGTATGTGGGGAGCTATAGGTCTATGCCGAGTTTCTGCTATATTATTTTCCAGATTTCCAAGCAATTTTGGTGAACTTCTTATCCCAGGAGCCGGAGTCTTGGTGTTTATCAAATATTAGATTAATGTAGTCATTGATTATTGTGCCATGTGTGTCTAATCTATTCCACTGGTCCACCACTCCATTTCTTAGCTAGTACCAAATGGTTTTGATGAATGCTGCTTTATAATATAGTTTTAGACCTGGTACTACTAGGCCACCATCCTTTGTAATTTTTTTTCATTAATTCCCTTGATATTCTTACACTTTTATTTTTCCAGATGAATTTTGTAATAATTTTTCTAGTTCTATAAAATACTTTTTTGGCAGTTTGATTGTTATGGCACTAAACCAGGAGATGAATTTAGACAGAATTGTCAGTTTTTATATTAGGAAAACTATCAGCATAATCGACTACATGAATAACAAAACCACAAAAATCATAAGATTATCTCAATATATACAGAAAAAGCTCTTGACAAAGTCAAAATAAGATTTAAAAAATGAATAGAATCAAACATACTTTGAGCAGTTAAGTGGCACAATGGATAGAACATCAGACCTGGAGTCAAGATGTGAGTTCAAATCCAGCTTCAAACAATTACT
The DNA here is from genome assembly GCF_902635505.1 of Sarcophilus harrisii. Taxonomy (NCBI): domain Eukaryota; kingdom Metazoa; phylum Chordata; class Mammalia; order Dasyuromorphia; family Dasyuridae; genus Sarcophilus; species Sarcophilus harrisii. The sequence continues at coordinate 66,385,489 of NC_045431.1, forward strand.
AGCTATGTGATACTGAGCAAGTCATTTTACCCTGTTTGCCTCAGTTTTCTTAGCAGTCATATGAGCTGGAGAAGGAAATGGTAACTACTCCAGGATCTTTACCCAAGAAAATCCTAAATGGGGTTATAGAAAGTTGGATACAACTGAAAATGATTGTAAAACAACAAAAATACTATACTTTAAAGAGCTTGTGCTCTTTGATCTTTGACAACTTTTTCAATTTAACATGATAGTGTTTAGGGTTGTGGTAGAGGATATAAAAGGAAGGTAACCCAATAGATAGAGCATTGGACCTGGAGTAAGAAAGACCTGAGTTCAAGTCTGGTCTTAGATTTTTATCCAGGCAAGTCATCTAATCTCTACCTACCTCAGTTTCTTCATCTGTAAAAAGGGGATAATAACAGCACCTTTGTCCTAGAGTTATGGTGAGGATTAAATGAGATAATAAGCACTTAGCACAGTCTATGACATATAGCAAATGCTATATAAATGCTATATAAATGTTAATTATTTTTATTAATCTCTTTCTGCTCTAAATCTGTGATCATGCTGCTAGTGACAAATCACACAGGGCAATCTCATGGTTCATACATGGCAAAAAAAAATTGGAGTGAATTATGATTACCTATTCTTGGTAAATAAGTTTTCAAGGATGAGAATCTGCTCAGGACTGTCCTTTAAACTAAATTGACTTGTCAATGCAAACAACCTATCAATTGTTTCCAATTTCTGATATGATTTCGGTTCTTAATTGACTAGATGCTTAATGGCTTAAAATTGGTTATTTTGGTATATGGTAGACAGAGCTAAAAGTTTAGACCTATGAATCTTCAGGAAGAATATTGGAAGTCTGTGGAAGTTTAGTATTAAACATTAATTGTTTTCTTACTATGAATTTGTGAAGAAGGAAAGAAAGATAGTGAGACAGCTGCAAAATTTAATAAATAAGAAATGAAATTTAGAGGACCAAATCAGCACCTGATTTCAAATAATCACTTCTGACACAAATTAGTTGTGTGATACTGTGCAAATCACTCAAATGTCTTAATGCTCCAGAGCATTTTCTAAAATTCAGAGTTACAGAATTATTATCAATTTATGTTGGTAAAGGAATTTTTATCCCTATACCTGCCAAATTGTGGTTCTGTACCAAAACCCAAGGTCTCTGAAGACTGGCCACATCTTCTATGAATTTGTTAAAAATTCAGTTCATCAAATGAAAAATAATTTTTTTAATGGCCAGCCTCTGACTTGGTATGAGATTGTTATTTAATCTTATTTAACTCTTGGTGACTCCTTTTGGTTTCTTTTGGCAAAGATATTGCAGTGATTTGCTATTTCTTTTTCCACCTCATTTTGCAGATGAAAAACTGTGAGAAGCAATATTAAGTGACTTACTGTTAAGTATCTAAGTCCTGGTATGAGTTCATAAGAAGATGAATATTCTTGATCCCAAGTCCAGTACTCTATGCACTGCTGCCTGGAAGATAAAAAAGATAAAAGTGAAAGAATGGACTCTGCCCTCAAGAAATTTAATTCTACTGGGGCAGCCAACTCATACAAAGATAAGTAAATTCCAAAGTAAGGTAAAGTAATTTAGGGGTTAGAGAGAAACAACATTACCAGGACTCAAAGTCAATATCTTCCGGAGACCAATCTCTGCATTCTATCCATTAAGTCCCCTGGGAAACCTAAGTAAAGCATGGACAGGACTCTGTCTGGGAGTGTCATTTGAGCGGAGTCTTGAATAGATTTTTGGATTTTAAGAAGTAGAAAAGAGGAAGGAGAAAATTTCAGTCATGAAAGAGAGCTTATGCAAAGGTATGGATACAGACAGTGGAATGCTGCCTTTGTGGGGCATTATGTAGGCAAGTCTGGCTGGAACACAGTGCATGAGGAAGAGGAATAAGAAATCAGTCCAGAAAGAGAAGTTGGAACCAAATTGTGAAGATCAAGTGAATTTGAGATTTAGTAAATAGGAGATGAATTTAGAGGGTTCCTCCCTCTGAGTCAGGAAGACCTGATTTCAAATCTCCCCTCTGACACAATGTTAAATATCAAACAGAGGAATTTTTAATTTCATTCTAGTGACAAAAAGGACCTAGTGGCATTTCTTGAACAGGGAAGTCACTGAATCAAATCTGTGGTTTAAATACTAGAAAACACTTGAGAGATTAACAAGTTTACACTCTAGTATTTGATGGATAAGAAACCCCAGAATGAGTGCACTGCTAAATGTTTAGCAACTAGTTCTCTGGGGGAGGGGAAGGAAGTAGTATACAGGACACACTTTTAAATTTAAACTTCATCATGAACATTGTCTCTCTTTTTTTAAAGTCTTGGCAATTAGTAAAACAAGAAATCAAATACTGTTTTGTAGATTTCTGCTGTGTAAATACTTAAATGGAAAATTTAACACTGTCTTATCATATCCCTGAACCTAAGGATCAGAATTGAAATGGGCTTTGCCCAAGATCACTTAGCTACAATTAGAGCTGAAATCTCTTGACTCAAAATAGAGTCTTTTTTTCCCCTCCTATCATAACATGGAAAACACAGTATGGATAACTATTGGTTGCTTAGGAAAAACAACGATGTAAGGAATTATGAGAAATGTCAAATGAATCATTTTGGACCTAATAACTATTGAGCTATTAGAACCCAAGATAAATTGAATATACCGTTTCTCTCTTTTCTGTTCCTTCACTTGCTCAGAGTGAAAGTGTATCAGAGTGTAGAGAGAACTGGCTTGAGTGGAAGACCTGAATTTCCAATCTTGAATCTTATATAAACTCTTTTCAGATTGACTTAGAATATCATGAATTAACCCCATCTAGATTGTAATATATTTTTACTTATTTACTTTGTTAACTTTCCCCAGTTATATTTTAATTTAGTTCTGGTTTATTCCAAAGTTTTGTTGGCCACTAATTTGATACCTCTAGGTAACTTAGTAATAATAATAATAACAACAATAACAATGGTAATAATAAAACATATACAATTTATATAGTACTTAAAATATGTATAACAATATATATTATATTGCATTACTTTATATGGCATTACATTGTCCCATATATCACTATCACATCTGATTCTTACAAGAGATCTGGGAGATAAATTCTATTGTTATCCCTATTTTAGAGATGATAAACTGAAACTAAGACAGAAACTGAGTACTTTGCCTAGAGTCACATAGTCAGCAAGAGTGGTGGTTGGGATTCAAACAAGTTTTTTAGATGCTAAATCTTGTACTTTATCCACTAAGTGATTTAATAATTCTAAGATTATAGATTTTAGATTATCAAATTAGATTATACCTACTTCAAGAGTACACAGAGATGGTTCTGCCCTGAATTGGCAAGGAACCTGGGAATTCCTTATACTAATGAAATCAAAAGCCTAGTCCCTCTTTTGAAGTTTTTGATTTGTTATAGGAAGGCCAAATCTATTTTCAGTATTTGCAATATTTCCCCTTTCTCTTTCTCTCTAAGAAAACCTTTTTTTAATCCTAATTTATATATGAGCAAAATGATGACAGTTTTTAAAAGGAGGAAGTGAATAGTAAATGTGGGGAAAGCCAATGAAAATTAATAATTTTTTCCTGTTGTGGTAAGGAGGGCAGGGGGTAGGACCCAATAGAATTTTTCTGCTTCTAAAGATTTTATAGACTATTTTGAAGGTTTTAATAATATATGGTATGATCTTGCATCATCCCATTTTTAAAAAATTTCTATGATAAATGACTCATTCTCATAACTTCTCTGAGGGGTAGGTAGAGCTGACATAGTAATAAAACTGGCAAATGACTGATTTGGTGATTTGGCAGGCAGAGGAGTTAGGGCACAGTACACTGACTTTGAGAAAATGATGAAGGATAAACATGTTGACAGTCTATGATAAGAAGCCTGAGCTCTTTCTGAAATGGTCTGTCTCCACAAGAACCTCCTTATACTTACTAATCTTGGACATTTAGGGGGCAGATAGATGGCACAATGGATACAGTGATGACCTTGGAATCAGGAGGATCTGAATTAAAATCAAACCTCCAACATTTAATAGCTGTCACTCAACCCTATTTGTCTTAGTTTCCCCATCGATAAAATGATTGTGCATGAGGAAATGACACACCACTTTAGCATCTCTAAAACCCCAAATAGGGTCATACTGAGTTACAACTGAAATGAATCAGCAAAAATAAACAAAATACTTTTAGATGTCAAAAAGTCAGATTTTTTTTTTAAATTGAAAGAGCAGAATGTTGTACATGATCAGATATGTATTATAGATGTCAAGGAAAACAGGCTTTAAGAATATCAGAGAGATGATAATTGTGAACACATGGTTTGAGAAAGATAACTAAATATGGATAGAGAACTATTAAAAAAAACTCTGATGAAATGATAGTGAATAATCTAATGAGGAAGGAAAGGGGGAGGCAATCACAGAAACCAGTGTAGGTGCTTAGAAGAAACTCTTTGAAGAGGTCAGATTTTTTTTCCTTTTTTTTTTTTTTAAGATTGAGTTTTGTTTTTCTAAAATCTTGCAAAGATAGTTTTCAACATTCACCTTTGCAAACCCTTATGTTCCAGATTTTTCTTCTTCTCTTCCCCCATCTTCTTTCTCTAGAAAAGAAGCAATTCAATATAGGTTAAATGTTTGTGATTTTTCCAAACATATTTCCATATTTGTCATGCTGTACAAAAAAAAAAAAAAACTACACAGATAAAAAGGGGAAAAAACAAGCAAGAAAAAAAAAACAGCAGCAATGACAACAATAAAATGATGAAAATACTATGCTTTGTTCCACCTCCAATATAAGGTCAGATTTTAAAAGAATGGATATGAAAGATGGAAGAAGGGGTATATAATTAAGGATAAGCTTTTATGAGCATAAAGCTATAAAAATAGTGACAGCAAAGTTAGATTCCAAATGAGCTGTTTATCCAAGAGAATAAAAATTAGAAAAACAATTAAAATAAAAAAGGTGCACTGTTTGATTGTTGATGATGAATTATTAACATCTCACAAAGAGAAAGTGTCAATTTCTCTTTAACTTCCATCTTTTCAAACAAGGAAAGTGATTCTCATACTGGAAATGGAAAAGCAAATGTAGTTAAAATGAACAGAAGCTCAATATAGTAGAGGAAGTAGCTTTAAAAACCAAAACTAACATTTCTCTTACTATATGCCAGGCACTGTGCTAAAAGCTTTACAATTATATCTCATTTGATCCTCACCTCAATCCCGGGAGGTAGGTGCTATTATTATTCCTATTTTACACACAAGGAAACTGAGTTACACAAGTTAAGTGACTTATTCAAAGTTACATAGCTACTAAGTGTATGAGGCTATATTTGAACTCAGGTCTCTTCCTGACTCCAGGTTTGGTTCTCTATCCATCATCCAAGGTAATAACAGAATACTTAATAATGTTAAATGAATTAAAATTACAATCCAGGGAATTGAAAAAACTTGAAGAAAAGATCACAGATAGGTCACTTTACTGAGTACAATAAATAATCAGAAAAGGAGATGGGTTGGTCATGAAGCAAATATTAAAAACAATCCTTTTTTTTAAACCCAACCCCCACCAAACCTAGAGTACATTATTTAGATTTTACTTCTAAAAACAAAACAAAACAAAACTCTGAACTTAGTAACCATCAAGAGAAACACATTTCAAAAAACAGTTAATCAAAATAAAATCACATAAAACCAAAACCCTAAGCTATGTACAGTTTGCTACAGAATTGAATGTCTACATAAATATTAAAAATAATAACATTTTGTTGGTTTTCTTCCAATCATTTTCTTTTTTTAGTCTGCTTTCTTTATCCTCTACCACTTCATATATATCCTTATTGCTTTCCTTTATTATTATTTATCATTTTTTGTTTCAATAATATTCCACTAAGTTAATATGATACTTCAAACCTCCCCTGTATCTGTGATCACTCTGACATAAGTATTCCCCATAAAGGTAAGAAAAAAAAAAGTAAACCATCTTCATCCCTCACATTCTATGCCAATATGGACAATATATACAAGGGATCCCCTGCGAAGGATCTTACTCTTTCTTTTGATATTGTGTGACTATCATTATAAAATGCTTTGTAAATTCTAAAGAGCTACACAAACATGAGTGATAAAAATAGTAATAATAATAATTATTGTCTGTTAGACAATGGGCCATTATTACAAGTTTTGGGATAATGGAGAGCTACATTCAGAGTTGTGAATATAAAGATAAATAAAAGAATTAAAAATATCTTGATTGCTATTTTTATCTATCCATAAATGAAAGGGATGAAATACTTATGTCCTCTGCTAGGTAGGGAAAAAATGTTTTGTTTGTCAAATGAGTAGGCTTTGCCATCAATTGAAGAAGAGCTGAATATGAATGTAATGGAATACTATTATTGTATAAGAAATGATGAGTAGGCTGATTTCATAAAAGCCTGGAAAGACTTACATGTATTGATGCTGAGTGAAGTGAGCAGAACCAGGAGAACATTGTACACAGTAACAAAAAGATTATGTGATGATCATCTCTGATAGAGTTAGCTCTTCTCAGAAATATTGTGATTCAAAATAGTTCTAATAGACTTGGGATAGAAAATGCCATCCATTTCCAGAGAGAATTGTAGAGACTGAATGTGAATTGAAGCATATCATTTTTACCTTTTTGTTTGTTGGCTTTTTCTTGTGGTTTTTCCATTTCCCCTCTGATTTTTCTTTCATAACATAACTAATTTAGAAATATGTTTTAAATGATTGTACATATATAACATATCAGATTGGGGAGAAAGAGGTAAGAGAGAAAGAAAGAATGGAACTCAAAATCTTACAAAAACCAAATTTTGAAAACTACCTTTACATGTAATTGAAAAAATAAAATATTGTAAAAAAATTTAAAAAGCAAATTAGGAAGTTTTGAATATTTGAGTATATGGTGGAGTCTACTTTTGGTGGTCTTTTATTGAATCAAATCTAAAAAGCATTTAATTGAACATTTACTATATGCAAGGTATTAGACTAAGACCTGAAGATAAAGAGTAAAAAAGAGGGCTTGCCTTCAAAGAGCTTAAATTGTTCAGGGTATGTAACATGTTCATGGATACAAACAAAGGGAGGAAGAGACCCCTAATAACTAAGTGAAACAGGAGCATAGGAGATGGGTCTTGAAGAAGCTAGAGAGTTTCAGAGCTACATTCAAGACATATGAGTCAACTTGTAGAAAGGCAAAGAGTTGGGGGTGGATTGGCAAGTTCAGTATCTTCTCTTTGGTCACAATCCCCCATTTCCAATTCATGGAATTCTCATACTCAATAAACTTAGATCACATAGTTAATTGGATAAAGCAATAATGGAAGAAAACAGATGAAATACTCTATTGTGTGACTCCATCTATTTCCCAACCCCTCTCCTGCTATTTATTTCCCAGATCTTCTTGTGTAATTGGAGGAATTCCTGAGACATTCTTGCTTCAAGTTGGGGGAAAAGGAATTAGGGAAGAGGATTCTGTTAGGAATTTAGTCTTGAATCACCAATTATAAATGGAAAAATCAGTCTTCTTCTTCTTGCCTAGCAGCTGAGATAATTTTCAATAATTGATAGTTTCTGGAACAGGGTTCCTCCCTGATAATTTTCTGGATGCTGGTCATCACTCACTTCTATGGGTTCCTTCTATTATTAGGTTGTATTGTGCCCGTCTGCTTGAATTTGGGGCTATCGCAGCTGTGGTGGCAGATGCTATCATAGACATACTTCTAGTGGCTCCACATTATTTAATAGAAGTCTGACCAGTCAAATGAATGAAAGGGCAGTGTTTGATCACAAATACTCATACAGTGATCAGCAAATTTGGCTTCACTGGTAATGCTGTATAAATATCATCTGGTTTTTTATCATCACAGCAACTATGGGAGACAGGAGCTGTCTCTTTTTTACAGAAGAGAAAACCAAGACATTCAGTTGTTAAGTGGCTTGCTCAGGGTCATACAGCTTGCAAGGCAGGATATGAACTCAGAACTCAGATAAGCCCAGAACCCTCTGTGCTGGGCTAGCCACAGCAATTAAAGTAGTTTGCCATAAAAAAAAAAATTCTGAAAAATATAACTAAAGACAAAAAATATGCTTATAGACAGACAACATTTTGTCAACAATCTGGATGTCAATAGGGTTGAAGGAATTGAGAAGATTCAAAAATCTGAGGACAAGGCAAAAGTCACCAAAACCCAGATAATAGTAATATCTCTGAGTCCATCATTTAACTTGAGCCTCAAAATAGCCTTTTGAAAGATGTACTTACATTAGAAAATTGAGGCTCAGGGAGATCAAGGGACTTGCTTGTGGCAGAACAACTAATAATGACTTGTTTCTCAATTCAGATCTAACTCTTTCCTAGAACTTTTCATTGGATCTTATTAGGCAGGTTATTTAATTTGAAAACAAGCCAAGAGTTGGTATAATTTGTCATATTCAAGGACTGGAGTGCTCTATATGATTTTTTTATTTTTAAAAGTGTTTAATATTAATTAAAAATACCTTTGAGTTCCTATTCTCTTTCTTCCTCCCCTACCTCTCCCATCCAGTAAGAAGGCAAGTAATGTATCTATTTTGCATGTGAAATCATGCAGAATATATTTCCACATTAGCCATGGTGCATAAAAAAAGAAAAAAAAAAGTAAGAAAACTATACTTCAGTTTACACTCAGGTTCATTAGTTATTTCTCTGAAGATAGAGCGCATTTTCCATCATTACTCCTGAAGCACTCATGTATTATTGTATTGATCAGAGTAGCTAAGTCAAGAAAAGAGATATTTATCAGAAAAACTTTTCATAATATTTTTGAAATTACTTCATTGTCTATGAAACATTTTATCAAAATGTAGTCTGCTTTTTAATTAGATCTATTTTTGCTTTTGCTTTTTCGGAGATCATGCTTGTTACACCAATTCATGATATTGGAATTGTTTCTTTCTGGCTGCTTGCAATATTTCCTCTGTGACCTAGAAGCTCTGGAATTTAGGTAGAATATTCCTGGGAGATTTTATTTTGCAATCTCTTTTAGGAGGTCATAGATAAATTCTTTCAATTTTTATTTTACCCTTTGGATCTAAGATATCATGGGCATTTTCCTTGCTCCTCAATCTATTTTCCAAGTCAGATTTTTTTTTTTTTTCTGATGATATTTTCCACATCTTTTTTTTTTTTTTAATGTATCTTGTTGTATCTTGATGTCTCATGGAATCAGCTTCCAGTTGCCCAATTGTAATTTTTAAAGAATTGTTTTCTTCAGTGAATTTTGGTGCCTTGTTTATCATTTTACAATTCTTTCTTTTAAGGTTTTTCTTCTTTAGTATTTTTGTGTGAATTTTTTTTGGTCAGGTTATTGACACTCTTTTCACAGTTTTCTTGCATCACTCTTTTCTTTTCCCAATATTTCCTCTACCCCTTTTGAACTTTTTCTAGGAATTCTTGTTGGGTCTGTCTGAAATTCACATTTTTCCTTGAGGCTTTGCTTGTAATTATATTGACATCCATGTCTTCTGAGTTTATATGCTTTTTGCCATAGAACCACATTCTTGAATTGTATATGAGCTATAGAATTATCAATCAGTCCCAACTGTATCCAGTGTCAGGAAAATGTCCCCTGTAATGTCTTTTGGGTTAGTTGTCTGACCTTCTTACCATCTCTGGACTGAGATCTCCTGAGTTTCTTCTAATTTCATGGCTGCTGTTGCTGCCAGTATACTGGTCCCAACCCTCTTATTATAGACCTTTATTGTTAACTTCCTAAGTTGTCTTAGTCTAAAAAAATATCTTACTCCATCTTTTGCTGATTTTGCCATTTTAAAATTCTATTTGAGGCATTATCTTAAAGTTATTTAGAGGAGAATATTGGGAGAGTTTGGCTTGGATTACTGCTTCTGATTTGCCATCTTGGCTTGCCACCCTCCCCACCTCCCATGTTTTTTAAGTATATAGTATTTAGGGTTAGTTCCTCATCTTACCCTGTACCTACCTTGTTCATCCATAAAAACTATAGCTTCCAAATGTTGCAGAAGAGTATTTAGACAGAGCTAACTGTTGGCTATGAGATTAAAATGAGTATCCTATTTCTAGTCCGATGCTATTCACATTTTTACCACTTTAAAAGGGATGCCATATCCCTTTATCCAAATTGATGTAATTAATAAGATTATCTATACTCAGACACATTTATCAAATCAGAATGCTTTACTGAATTATACATTTAATCAATCAAAAGATGGAAAAGAGGTACAAACAATTCCTAGATGACCACTTAGAGGAAACTTCATGAGGACTTTACAAAGAGAAAAATAGATTTCCATTAAGGACAGAGTCTGAGTTACCCCTTTGCTACATGAATTCTCTAAGCTTAATTCCACTTCCCCCTGTATTCTTTAGGTATTTGTGGGAGAGTATGTCCCAGACTATTGGGGAGTGGAGTGGGATATTGTTATACTAAATTCTTACTCATCTCAGTAAATACGCCTAAATCATCTCAGTAAATACACCTTAAAAAAAATAATTAATTCTGTCTGATCATCAATGAGGAACACACCAGATGGGAGATTGGAAATGACAGTACTAGAAAAGACCCTAGACTCTTAAAGGGAGAAATAGCTAGCATTCTTCTGGGAAACCAGCCTGTTAGTGCTCATGGAAATTAGGAAATAGGCCAGAGTACCATTGCAGAACTGTTTAAGCAGAGAGAGTAGGAATGTTTCTTCCCTGAGGATAACGGGTTTTAGCTCCTCACCAATATGGTGCCAGAGATGAATAGTCTGATCCCCTCTTGGGAAGTAGAAGGCTCAGGTCCAAACTCAGCCTGAGTTCCACAAAAGAGAAAGAAAGTAGGAACAAAGATCTCTTTTCTAGTTAGTCTTCTAGTTATGACTTCAATCCAACTCACTGGAATCTCTGTTTCACTTTTTATCAGCCAAAAAGCATTGGAACCACCAACAGGAGACAAAATGGAAACCATGAGAATACTTCCAGAAAAAGAAAGAGAACAGGGGAGTGAGGACTAAACCTTGCAGACTATGTAGATGAAGCTCAGTCTCAATTTACTGTTGGACTGAGTTTAAAAAAAAACCCAAAAAAACTTAACAACAATGGAGCTTTAATCCTGCCTTTGGAGCTTATTGACCATAAGCAACTGACTTTATGTCTTTGAATCTGTCATTTGTAAAATGGGTCCCTGTACTGCATGAGCTCCAAAGTCTCTTCCTGTTCTCCATCTACAATTCTGCAGGTAGGAAGGGATCCTTGGAAGATAAAGGAGAGCCACTGCTTAGGTAGAACTTGGCCTTGACTCAAATGTTGTCATGGGGCCCACATATGCAAATCTAATCACTCTCCTCCAGTTCTATGATCTCTTCTGGGGATTCAATTTTGTTTTATTTTTCAAGGTTTTATGAACTCAAAAAGCTTAATAGTCTCTGGATCATTTAGAATAATTTGATTTGATTAATGTTAATTTTAAGTATGCCCTCCCTAGTACTTAAAGAGGCTCCTGACATCAATCAGTACTGATTTTATGATGTTTTTGATTCTCTGGTTGATAAGAATCTCCCATTTGGCCTGCTGCTGCCAATTCATTTGAGATTAAAAACAAAACAAAACAAAACATGAAAATGACATTGGTTTTATTGATGGATATTGAGTAAAACACTGAAAGGAATGACTTTAATATATACATATACATACATATATACATAATTAATGTGTGTGTATGTGTATATACACACACACATGCACAGAGAAAAAGGGTTTCAAAAGTCAGAGTGTATATTTAAGCTAAATGTATACATACACATATAAATGCATGTATATGTAATAATACATCAATATATTATATATCATATAAAACAAATATGTATGTATTTATAAACATAAAATTATCTTGCCATGGGGAAAAGCCTTGGAAGTAATTTTCTATGAAACTGATGCTTTTCAAAGCATTTTGAGAGGCTGATAACTCTTGAGGAGATACGCATCATTGTTTCCTCTGAAAGATTCACTGAGAGATTGTGACTTGTACAGATATGCTTAGGTGTCAGAGGCGAGACCATAAATGTGCTTATGAGGGTATGTCATGAGTGCTGGTACATCCTCCAACACTGCTCTGGTTCTGCTTCTTTCCATTAAGGGATAGAGATGGGTACAGGGGAGGACTAATGGTAACATACTGCCTACTAAAAATATAGTGACACACCTTGTACTTTTCTAGGCACATTGATGGAAAAGATATTAGCTCAGCATCTTTCTGACTCTAAGGCTATTTTCCAGCTGCTAGCCGAGACTGCCTATCAGTATCAAGTACTATTCATCCCCATTTTATAGATTAGGAAACTGAGATTGAGAATGGTTACATGATTTGAACACAAGTTAAAAACTGTCAGAAGCTAAATTTAAAGATCTGGCTCCCCTCCCTCTATCTATTTTGACATTAGCAATGATCAAATTCTTTAATAGTTTTTGGGAATTCCCATTTAGGAGCCAATGGTACATGGAGAAAGGATTTAGATGCCAGTAAGGACCTTCATTGCCCCAGCTGGTGTGGTAAAAGTAAAATGCTTCCTCTCAGTAGAAAAGTCTTTCTTCATATTGTAGGCATAGGAGCCAGAAAATTCACATTTGGAAAGACTATCTACAGTTGATGGGAGCTGCATGCCAAGAGTCACATGCTTGAATGAGGGGTTTTGGACAAGAATCTTTCCCAGGAATTGTCTTTTGACTATTATATAAAACTTATTACTTTCATTTTTATGGCCATTAGTGAATGAACTGCTCATAGGCTGTTCTTAGATACATCCAATTCCAGAGATATTTCTGCCCTCAGAGAACTCATGTTTCCCTCCTGTTGCCTTCTGTTGGTCATTGACAGAACTGGTGACTTTAGTGACAAGTTGGCCTTGATATGACCTTCTGGAACTCCATTTGGTTCACTGCAATCCAGATGATGATTCTGAAGGAAAAAAAAAATCATTTGGCTCGATTTAACTGGCAGGGTTTTTTGGACAATATGTCCCTGAAACTCTCTCCAACTCAGACATCTGAGTCACTTTCCCCATACAGGCTGTTTTTAAAATCCCATTCTGGATGCTTTGTGAATACCATTCTTTTATAGCAGTGCTTCTGCTTAGTTCTATATATAATTCCATCGTACATGAGAACTCTCATTCAGCTCTGGGCTCTCAATATTGTTCCTTTAGATAAGCTTGTTTACAATCAATGATCATCTTAGGTGAAGATACTGTGGATCTCCCAAAGTATTTTAAATTCATTCAACAAACATTTCTTAAAGGTCTATTTATTTACTCTCTATTTGTCTGGGACACAAATCCTGGGAAAAACTCTAAATGACGTAGCTTATGTTCTGAGACTGAAGACTTGTAAACATAGCATTCCAAATGTCACTCAAGAAAATTTTATGGGGGAGGTTCCCCTCCCCCAGGGAAACAAAAGAGAAAACACTTGAATAGACAAAACTGAGTATTAGATACCATGGTGCAAATTGTTAATGATTCTCCTGGTCCCAAACTTGATGCTGCCTTTGGTTGAGTTCTATCTCCCCAAGTTAGAATCATGACATATTAGAGAGAACTAGAAGGGACTTCAGAGCTTATATAGTCCCATGTTCAGGGAAGACTAGTATCTCTAGAGTGAGAGCAGCTGAGCTCCTGCTTTCCACTTTTGGTGTCCACCTGATTCATTTAACTTGGCAGATGGACTAAACCAGGTTGAGGGTAATCATGGGGGTCTCAAACCTGGTGATGACTTAGGGGGTGTTTTATACCCCAAGAATGAGAAGACCTCCTCATGGAATGGACAAATGAGAACAATCTGTTCCAATAGCCATGAAGGCAGGTAAAGCAGATGTTATGGAGTGCTTAGAGTTTGGTCAGACATCCTGAGGTCATCCAACTGTATTGCCAGTCATCCCTAATCATCTTGACTCCATCTTGCCAAAATGAAGAATAGAGAGTAAAGGAGATGACTTTGTGCAACTCGACCTCACTTAAATTCAATTTACACATGAATTGAAAGTCCATCATCTTCATTCGATAGATAGGGAAAATGAGAACAAATAGTTAGAGTGACCTGCATGCTTAAGAACCTGTAATGGGTAAATGGAAGAACTAGGAGTGAACCCCAGAATTTCTAATTCTATATTCAGTCATCTTTCTATTCTACCTCACTGCCTTATTTGTGTGGTGCTACTCTCAGTCAGTTACTCTAAGGCTACAAAAGAGTTTTCTTGTTCTTTTTTTCCCCCTGCCATTTTTTTGGAGTTGTTGATGTAATAATAATCAAAACAACAACAGCAACGATAGGCATTTACTAATACATTCAGTTTTGCAAAACATTTGATGAATATTATCTCAGTTGATTTTCCCAACAACCTTTACTGTTAACTTTATTTCGCAGACTAGGAAAGTGAAGATCAAAGAATTTAAGTGACTTATCTACTGATAAGTTTCTGAAGTAGGATTTGGATCCAGATCTTTTTCTTTCTAGTCTCACACTATACACTACACCTAGTTTAAAAAAATTTATATTTGGATTCAAGAGACCTAATGTAACCTTAATCAAATTGATTAACCTCTCTGAGTCTCATTATATTTAATTGAAAAGCAAAAAGGGATTAACTAGATGATCTCTAAGAATCTTGCTATGTTCAATCCTTTTTTTCTAAATTCGTTGAAAACAGGAACAATCTTTTGCTTAAAAAAAAAAAAGAAGTTAAACCAGTATATTGTTTGACCCTTACTAGGTATCTAGTAAATGTTTATTGACATTGATTGACTGAAGTCCGTATCACTCATTCTCCTCATACTCTATTTCAGGTAAGTTGAATCACTCAACAGACAAGGGTTAATATGTGCTTATTATGTAGGTCAATTGGAGACAAAGAAAAAGTGAAACCATTCTACAGTTATGGAGCTTATATAATTAAGCTCTATTTTGTTTGTAGTATGTTTATGGGCCATCCAGGAGAAAGCATCCAGCAGGCACGTTTCTATAGCCTTTCTAGGTTTAAAAAGCACTTGTCTCTGTGAGATAAATAATTGTTTGTCCTTCATTTTAGAAGAGGACCAATGACATCATAGAGTGATGTTTTAACTCATGCATGAATTGGATTTAATCTAAGCAGAAGAATGCAGAGTGTTCGGCGTCACTCTCTTTGCCAGAATCATCAAAAGCAGTGGCAAGACAAAACTCAGGATGACTGGTGATGGCCTGGGATGCAGTGGATGACCTTGACATCCTCGATGTCTGACTAAGTTCTAAGTCCTCCACTACTTCAATTACCTTTATGGTCACTGGAACAAATTATTCTCATCTACCCATTCCGCCAGAGGAAGTCTTCACATTCTGGGTTTATATATCCCCCTAACTCACAGATGGATTTGAGGGATTCCCAACCTGGTTTAACTCCTCTGCTGAGACAGTTTCTTGGGGCATGGCCACTATACATGCTATCACTTCTTGGAGCCCTAGGTAAAAATTGGTTAGCAGTAAGCATCAAAGACAAGCCCTCACACCAGAGGTGCTAGTCCTTCCAGAACAAAATAAGTGAATATTAATGTCCTTATTTTCTGGATAAAGATGCTAAGATGAGTTATTTGCTTATGGTTACACACAGAGAAAGTACTGTGAAAGAGGTCGAGGAGGACCCTGGCTGAGTATTCTTTTGTCTGGTGGGAGCTTTCTCTTCCTGGAGAAAGGCCAAGTTCTCCAATGGGAAAATCCCTTTTATTTGTGGAATTTTTTTCCTTTTTAAACCTCGCCCCCTCTAATCCAGGCTAGTCACCAACCCCACTCCAGGGTTCTCTTTTGCAGTTCCTAAATAACCGCAAAAGAGATTGCTGGGGTGGAGTGGATGACAAAAAGAAGGGGGAAATTCCTCAAATAAAAGGGAATCCCATGTTGGTATTCAAAGATTGCTTCTATCTTCTAAAGTTATTGGAAAGAGGAAGGAGACAAGGGAAGATTGCAATAAGGGTTATAAGACACATAAATATGTAGTATATATTATTAATAAATTAACCATAAACATTTAATAAAGGACAACAAATTAATTATTAATAATAAAATATCATTTATTAATACAAAAATCATTATGTGTTAAGCTCAGAGATAGTTTCAATATTGTAGAACCAAGAAGGGTGAAAAAGGACCATGTGGTTTCCTGTCCTTGAGTTTAAAGTGTAGTTGAAATGAGATGTATTAACCTGAAAAAAAAGAAAGAAAAATCACCTACAACAAGAAAGACTGTACAAGAACATGAAAAGAGAGACATTGTAATGTAGTAGATAAAAAATTGCCCTTGGGTCAGGAAGACCAGGGTTCAATTTCTATCTCTGAAACATGTCTTGGGTAATTCTTTAAGACTAGAAATCTAGACCAGCCTAAATGTATTTTGTGAGGAAATGTGCCAATGAAATCACAGGTCTGAATCAAAACAAGATGGTGGTGGAACTGGAAAAGAAGATGGAGTTGTTTTACTAGGAGGAATTTTCCTCATTGAAAGTTCCCCACAATTATGAAATTGCAGATCCAGACTTTCTTTCCCCTCCAAAAAAGCATATTTTCATTATATTTTAATAACAATAATGACAAACTTATCACAAGAATGTGTATTTGTCACTAAGAACTTTTTCTTGACCCAGGAAAACAACAGAATGAGCTATACAGCATTTCTGAGAAGTGGAAATAATGGTCATTTCACTCCTCCTCAGAACCTCCAGTGGAACATTATTGCTTTCCACTTCAAATATATATTTCTGATGGTAAAATTTAAGGCCCTCTGCAATCAGCCTTCAATATCCCTAGGCAGTTTTCTTGAATATAATTTCACTTATTTTAAATACCAGACAAACTGGACCAGACTCCCCAACCTTACTCATCTTGATATGTCCTGCATTTGTTCATGCTGTCCCTTACATCTGTCACAAGCCCCACCTCCTCCTTATACCCCTCACTTCTGTTACTTCTTCTTGACGATATCCTTCTTTTCTTTTTCTGTAAGGCAATTGGAGTTAAGTGAATTGCCTAGAGTCACACAGCTAGTGTGTGTGTTAAATGTCAGAGGCTGGATTTGAATCCAGGTCCTCCTTATTCCAGGGCTGCTGTTCTATCCACTGGACAATCTAGCTGAACTGATATCCTTCTCTTCTTTTGAGCACCAGCTCAGTTGTCACCTTCTCCATAAAGTCTTCCTTGATTTTTTTTCTATCCAAAGTATAATGTTCTCACTGATTCAGTTTCTCTGTTCACTTTTCTGGGATATCTCTTTTGTTTTTATCTTGCTTTCTCCTCTACCTGAGTAGCTGTGTTCTTGCCCTTTTCCTTTCCTCAACTGTAAGCTTCTTGAGATCGGGTAGGTTTGTGTCTGATAATGTTTAACAAAGAGTCTTGAACATTGTAGATGTTTAATAAACATGGATGTGATAGTTTAGCGTATTATTATTAGTAGAAGACCTGAGGATCCTAGAGAGAAGACTGCACTTGTGATGTCGCTGATGATAGGGAAATCTTGGATAAGAAAACTCTCCCTCTCAATACAACCCAGTGGTTTCTGAATGAAGGAAGGAAGGGATGTTGAAACATTTAAGTGCTTACTAAGCACCAGGGATACAAACACAAGCAAATAAACCTTCCTATCCAGGAGTTTACATTTGCATAGAGGAGACAACACATAGAGGAGACATGGAAAAGAATACTGGGTATGACAGAAATGATTATTAAATAATCCATTGTTAATGTTGAGGAAATCCAAGTTTTTTTTTTTTTTTTTTTCCATTCCTCATTCTCTACTAGATTACATCAGCCTCTGAAAAATGGGACTGAAAATGAGATTAGATTTAACATTCTCTTCTATCTTGTTCAGACCCCACCCAAGAAGGAAATCCCTTATATTCTGCTCACATTTGCTTAAATTGCCTGGGGCTTGGGATGATCTAGGAATAAGGGTGACACATAATCAGTCTTATCTCCTAGTCCCTCATTAGAAGAGTCCCACCTCTCATTATAATATTTATTCTTCTCATTAATTGTTAACCAGAGTTAATTGACGCCTATTGGGAACACCCACTTTTCTAAGATGCTCCTATGATCTGGCTTTGATTTACAAGAGATAGCCAAATGACTATTCTTTTATTAATTATTCACTAGCCATAATTAATAAAATGATTGCCTAGAAACTATGTCTCTTGGACTTTTTTTAACTGACAGGGATGTGAGATTCAAAAATGACTAGGAAGTGATTTTCTAAGCAAGATAAGCTATGAATTTAGCTATCACTACCTTTTAGGTAGTTTGGTGGTAGGAAGTTGAGGAAGATGACTTGGAATTGAGGAAGCATGGGCTGGAAGAGACCAAGAAGTGACATAGAGATCTGGTTCTAGGAAAGAGTCAATGAAAGCAACCAGGATGTGTCAAAGGAAGCTCTAGAATCCAGTTCTTGTGGGCTCCTTGGCCAATACTCTATCCACTATGGCATAGTACCTAGTAGGAAAGGTGTAAATAATCAAAAAATGACAATCACAATAGAAGAAATAGGGAATTTCACTAGAGACACATAGAGCTGTATTGCATATGTGTATATATACACATATGGAATGTATATATGTATAAACAAATGTACACACACCATGTTTTAAATATATCCATACGTGTGATTACAAATATATACACATGTGTATGTATAAACACACACACAAATATATAATGAGGATTTTTCTTCACATGTAGAATGCAAATGATCATTGTGTGGCTCTAAGAGAGGCAGAATAGATTTATTTAGCTTCCTTTCCACACCTCTACATCTTTTTCAAGGGAAACACTTCTTTCCAGGTGGGGATGTAGGAGATTGGGACCAGAGGCTTGGCTACTCTGATCTCCTCCCTTACAAATTGTTGGTCTAGGGGATATGGTTTTTAGGTTCAAGTTATGCTTCTAATCACTTTTCATTAATTTAGGGATACAGAATCTCAAGTCTATAGCCAAGGTTTGGTTCCTTTCCCACAAATACCAGCTCTATAAGGAACATATAATAGGTAGCAAAAAAACTCATTATCTAAGGCAATAGCCAAAGAGAAATTGGTGAAAATCTATGTAGGATGATATATACCAAACAGTACAGAGTAAAGGAACTTTCTCAAAGAAAGTGAGATAGTTAAACTCAACCAATCATGAGAGAATCCTAGACCTCATCCAAAAGGAACTTGCCCAAAGTTTGTAATGTAAACAACTGGGAATAGAGACATAATGGAGTCTGCCAGCTTTTCTCATGTTAGCTTCTTCCCAGAGTCTTTTTCTTCTTTTTAGCAAGCTAAAATGGGGCTGGCATTGTTCATCTTTTTTCTCAAATCTACAAACCAGAAGTGCCCAAAGGGATTGCAGAAGCCAATGAAACCAAGGAGCCCAAAGAAACTGAAGAGATGGGCTTTCTTCTCTCCAACTCTCACTAATCCCTGGCAGTCCTTCATGCAGGTTTGGGGCACTGATCTTAATCAGTGAGAAAGCAGTCCTATACCAATGGTCTTTGGGACTCAGTTACATAATATGCACAATAATAAATACACGTATGTTCATGTATAAACAATGCATATGTATCCACATGGACACACACAAACACATACTCAGAAAATTTGAGTCACTGTTGACCACCAGGGAAATGATAAAGACAATAAAATAGCTATGTTGTAGGTGGAATGAGACTACTGGAGGCTATGCTTTTGTTCATGGTTCAAGATCCAGGCTTTGAGCCACATGCAGAAAGATACCTCTCTGGATTTTCATTCTTGGTATCAGGTCTAAACTACTTAGAGATAAAATCATGAGCCTTCTGTTCATTGGAAATGTTAGCCTCTGGCTCTGCCAGGACACTGAGCCCTTGAGGTTTGGGTTCACTGGTGGTCCCACCTGTTTCCTGATGAGGCTTAGCAAGATGGAGAAGAGCCTTTGGTATCCTGCAGAATAAATCTGTTAATGAGGTTTTTGGCTTTCAGACAGGGCTTTATTCAGAGCCAGGGCTCTGGGCTCTTTTTGCATGTGTTGTGCTCAGCTTTGGGCACCATAGTTTAAGAAGGGTATTGATAAGCTGGAGGATGTCCAGTGGTGGACAGCCAGGATGGTGAAAAGCCTTAAAGTCATGTCATATGTACATAAATTGGAAGAACCGGGCTTGTTCTACCTGCTGAAAACCAGCTTCTGAGTTCATTCTAGCTGTGTGCACATCTTGGAAAGACTGTTTGCAGAGGAGAGAGATTAGATTTATTTTGATTGATCCCAGAAGGCAGAACTAGAACCAGTAGGTGGGAGTTTAAAACAGGCAAATTTAAGACAGATGAGAGGAAAATCTTCTTACTTGTTAAGAGTTTTTCAAAAGAAGGAGGGATTGCCTTGGGATGTAGTAGCTTTCCCTCACTGGAAGTAAGAAGAAAAAAGGCTGGGCATTATTTGATAGGTAGGCTGTGTGTGATGGGGATTGATTTTGGGATTTGGGTGAAACTAAGCAGTTCTTAAGGTTTTTTCCAATTTTAAAATTCTGGGGTTAGGTTATTTAAAAGAACTGAGGCTCTGTCTCTCAGAGAGACATCTGCATGTCGGAAGGTGGTCAGGAACTTAGAACCCAAGGTTTCTTTCAAAGACTCAATCAAGCACCAGCTTCCCTAGAAAGCCATTCCATGCTGCCTTTTTCTCCCCCACCAGAGCTACTCTCCACCTAATCACAGAATCAAAGAATTTGCATTGAAAGTGATCTCAGAGTCCATCAAGTCCAATCTCTATACACAAGGAAATCCTAGTATAACATATTCATCAAAGGGCTACCCACATTCTGCCTGAAGAAAGACCTACAAGAAAAAGGAACCCACCATCTCCAGCCCATTATACTTTTAGACCAAGCTTCAATTGTTTAAATGTTTTTCCTCTCACCAAACTTTGCAGCTTTCACTGTTGGTCTTGATTTTGTTTTTTGGGGACAAACAATGAGCCTAATTTCTCCTCTACAAAAGTATCTTTTAAATATTTCAACATTGCTAGGTCATCGTGTCTTTTGTCCTTCCACCAGTCTTCTTTTCACCAAGTAGAATAAACACAGTTCACAGTTCACTCAATTCAAGTGAACTTATTCTTTACTCATCTTGCCTTTCCAGTTTATCAATTTCCTTCTTAAACTGTGGTGCCCAGAATTGAACACAATATTCCCAATGAGTTCTGATGAAGATAAAATATAATGAGACTATGAAATCCCACCTCCATTTTATACACTTTGCATCATGTATGTACCTACTTATGCCTGTAAGTACCTACTTATGCCTGTATAATCTCCTATTACAATATGAGCTCCTTGAAAGCAGAAATTATTATTAGTTTTTGCATGTCTGATACTTAACACAGAACCTGAGTTATAGTAAGTGCTGATTAGTTGATGAGTTATCTTAAATCCTCAGCTCAAGTCAGAAATCAGCTATGTTAAAAAATATACTTCTGTAAAAGGAAGCCTTGGAACTTTATAACATATCTCTCTTTAGTTTGATAATTCTGATTTTTTCATGAACTTTTAAAATCCTTATAGAGTGGATAAACAAATGGTGGTACAAATAGGTATAATAGAATATTATTGTTTGGTGAGAAATGATGCATGTGAAATACAAAGAAGCATTGGAAAGATCTACATGAACTGAAACAGTGAATTAAGCAGAACTAAGAAAATAATATGCACAATGATTGCAACAATGTAAATGGAACAATGGCACACCAAAACTACAAAAGCAAATCAAATTACAAAGATCAAGTGGGACTTGGAGAAAGATGAGAAAATATGCCTAATCTGCCCCTTTGTGAAGGTGGGAGGTCCACAGGTATTACATATTGCACTTATTTTCAGGCTTTCTTGGTATATTAATCAATTGTGCTCTCTTCCCTCCCCCCCCCCCCCCTAAAAAAAAATTACTTGTTATATAGAATAACTCTTGGGGAAAGAGAAAAGGAGGGATGCATGGGGTACTATGGTGATGTAAGAAGTAGAAAAGATTAATAAAAATTATTTTTAAAAAACCCAATATATGGATTTTAATCTAATTTAATTTGTTCAATTGTTATGAATCCCATTTCTCTCTCTCCATATCCATCATCCATTGAAAAAAGAAAAAAAAACTGTTCTAAAAAATTATGCATTGCAAATTATACAAATTATACTTCACGTGTCCCAATTTGTGCCCTGAATCCATTACTTCTCTGTCAGGAAGGGTGTGGAATCTCTGTTTGGAATCACTGTTGTTGATCAGTTTTCCATGTCCTTTCTTTCTTTCCTTTCGTTAATTTCTTTCTTTCTTTCTTTCTTTCTTTCTTTCTTTCTTTCTTTCTTTCTTTCTTTCTTTCTTTCTTTCTTTCTTTCTTTCCTTCCTTCCTTCCTTCCTTCCTTCCTTCCTTCCTCCCTCCCTCCCTCCCTCCCTCCCTTTCTTTCTTTCTTTCTTTCTTTCTTTCTTTCTTTCTTTCTTTCTTTCTTTCTTTCTTTCTTTCTTTCCTTTTTCCAGTTTTGCTTCAGGGCTCTTTTCTACTCTTTCCCAATTAGAGATTTCTATCAGTTCTTTATTTTCTTTTAACCTCCATTTCATTATTCACCCTCAATGAGTAGTTTGTTTTGCTTAGGACAAATGCCTCCCTTAAGCCTACTTTCTCTCTTATTCCCTGCCATTTCTGTTATTCTCTTTTATCTTTTTCTTTCTTATTTTCCTAAGTGAAGTGTTTTTCTGCACTGTGATCTTTGTATATGTTTTTTCCTCCTTCTCAAATGAAAGTGAGATTCAAATATTATCCTCTTTTCTCACCCATTGTCCTTGTTTGATTAGTCTATACATTCATCCAGATTAGGTGAGATAATTTCCCCCATCTCTGTTCTCCATTTTATCCTTGTATATTATTTTTCCTCTTGCTTTCTTTTTTATACACTTTATACACACGTGTCATACACACACACACACACACACACACACACACACACACACATAAACATCCCCAGGTCCTCTGTCTTACTAGATGCCAATAATTCCTGATAGTAGGGTACACGAGTATCATTTCTCCATATTAGTATATAGTTTACTCTTTTCTAGTCCCTAGTAATTGCTTGCTTTTAATTTCTTTAAAAATTATTTATTTTATTTTTAATTTATAGAATAAAACTCATTCGAATAACATAGTATAAAAAATTGCACATGAAACTGCAAATCTATTACAGATCTGGGTTTGGGCTATAGTATTTCTTGGAGTTCTTATTTTGAAGTTTCTTGGAGTTTCTTTTTCTTTTTCTTTCTTTCTTTTTTTCCCCCACTTTTCCTTATCCTAAGACAGCTGGGTAATTTTTATGATTTCTTGAAATTGGGTGTCTATTCTCTGTGTGTGTGTGCCTTTGTGTCTGTCTGTCTTTGTTTCTGTCTCTCTGTCTATGTCTCTGTGTGTGTGTCTCTGTCTCTGTCTCTCTGTCTCTCTCCCCCTCCCTCTCTAACTGTCGTAAACACAATTAAGTGACTGGTTGAGCTACATGGCCAGATTACATGGCCAGATTTCAACTCAGGATGATGACTCTTACTGACTCCAGGCCCAGGACTCTATCCCACTTTGCCCCTGCTTTCTTCTATTCTAGCATCTTGGCTTATCTCCTTCACCTAATATAATTGTGGCAGCACTTTTGTTTCTCCTTGCATTCAGTTATTGGTAAGTTTTCATTTAACAAGATGGGTGCTTTGAAAACTGAAAATATTTACTTACTCTGACCATACCAATATTTTCCTAAACCATACAAAAACGTTTTGTGAGATTTATTTTGAAAGAAAATTGAAGGGAGGCAAAATTGCCTTGTGTTTGGGTAATAAATGGTATTAGTGAAGACTAGGCATTTGTTCTTATCTTTTAAGGGAGAAGGGACAAAACGACATGTTTTTTGAGGAAAATAGAAACTATTAATGAGATTGGCATTTCTAGTAAACTCCAGTATAAACTTTTCGGTGGAGAAAGTAACATTGCTAAGAAACAGGACAGTGTTCATGTCACATTTTCAAATTAAGCAGCTTTCTGTAGTGTAAAGGGCTCTAAACTTTGTCAGGGAGGCTTGAGTTCACATCCTTCCTAAGCAAAGGTTGGTTGATCTCTTCTCTGCTTCATTGTAATAGGGATTTCCTCTTGGATCTGGGCTACATTTAGGAGAGCCAGCTACAGCTAGCTCTAATTCACTTGCTAGGGCTTTGTTAAACTTTTAGTGTGAGCATTTCCATCTCAGAAATTGGCGAATGCTACACATAAGGTCTTGATTTATTGTTTTGCTGATTGACTAGATTTAAGAAAGTCTTAGAAATAGTGTTTATAATGCAGATCAAACTTAAAAGTGTCTGTTTACATTTTTCCCCCCTTACTGGATAGCCAGTATTTATCGATACACCTTTGGTTAGATAAGTGAGCACTGAGGTCATTTCCTACTCTAGGATTCTGGGATTCCATGATCTCTAATCTCTTAAAAAGTCCTAAGTTTCAGATACTTACTCATTGTATGATCTTGGGCAAGTCACTTAATCATTTTGTGCCTCAGTTTCCTCACCTTTGCAAATGAGGGAGTTATACCCAATGAAATAGAAGTTCACCTCCAGTTTAAAAACCTATGATGCTATCTATAATCTATGGGATAATGGACTTTTTTGAGTTTGTGGTATCACTAGCATAGAATACATAGAATCAATTCTCCAAGTCCATTTAATCAGATTCCTGGAAAAGTTTTAAAGAATTTGGAAAATTAAGTCAGTTATTATCAATGACTGGTTTTCCCAACTATGACCATGCTCTGGTTCACATCATATTTGGATATCCTCTCCATCTCACACCTTTCCCTAACTGGGTTCCCGTTCTATGAACCAGACTAAGTTTAATTTTTAGTGATCTACAAGCCTCAAATACTTTTCATGGAGATGTCCCACCATTGGAGATATTCAGGAGAATGGGTTTTAGGCTCTGCAGATAATTCCAAAAGAATTTGTTCAAACGTTTTGAGTGATATGAGCATTTTTGGAGGGAGTTTATCTCTCAATATGTCTGCTTTAAAGAAAGAAGACAATAACAAAATTCACTTAAAGAATGAGTGTCAATAATCTTAGTGTATATCTATATATCTACATATATATGTATATGTGTATACAAATCTATGTGTAACATATGTACTATATATAATATGTTTATTATATTTTGTATATTATATCGTATGTATCTAGATATTATATAGTATGTTTACACACACACATATACATACACATACTGATATACATACATTGTTTTCCCCAGCATAGGATGTAAACTCCTTGAGCACAGAGACTGTTTCATTTTCATTTTTTTTATTCTCAGTGCCTGGAACTTAGTAGATATTTGTTAATTGAATAGACTGACAGGATTAAAAAGCAGTTGAGAAAAGGATAGGCTCTAGGAAAAATAAGAGTTAGAAGGAACCTTAAGTTTGTCTAGTTCAATCTGCTTCTATTCCTGTTCAGTCAGGTTCAGTTCTTCATGACCCTGCATGGGGTTTTCTTACCAAATAGACTAGAGAGATTTGCCATTTCCTTCTTCAGTGGATTAAAACAAACAGATTAAGTGACTTGGCCAAGGTCACAGGGCTAGTGAGTGTCTGAAGTTACATTTGAACTCAGGTCTTCCTGATTTCAAGCTGAATGCTCCCAGGGGTCCTCAAACTTGTTAAATAGGGGGCCAGTTCACTGTCCCTCAGACTGTTGGAGGGCCAGACTATAGTAAAACAAAACCTTTGTTTTGTGGGCCTTTTAATAAAGAAACTTCATAGTCCTGGGTGAGGGGAATAAATGTCCTCAGCTGCCACATCTGGCCTGTGGGCCATAGTTTGAGGATCCCTGCATCCTCTAAGCCACCTTACTGTTTCTGCCTCTACCTGAATCATGAATCATATTTATAACATGCCTATAGATGGATGATAAAGAACTTGGCTTTTTATCTACATTGTGAAAATGTGCTTGTTCAGGACTGAGGTTTGTATTATCCTTTCTGTCCCCAACACACACTATAAAATGTTATACTATACTTTTAAAATTTATTTATTTTATTTTTAATTTATGAAATAAAGTTTCCATAATATAGTAAAATAACTTTAAAAAGATGATTTTAACTGAAACTATACATATAAATTTTTTTTTTTTAACAACAGCAGCAGAAAGGTGAAATTGTAGGAAGAGTTCTGCATCTTGGAGTCAAGAGGGCCTAAATTTAAATCCAGCCTTAGACATGTAATACCTGGACAAATCACTTAAATTCTATCAGTTTCAGTTTCCTCATTTATAAATTGGGGATAATAAAAGCGTCTATCTTCCAAAATTATTGGTAAGGTCAAATGAGATAATTTATCTAAAGCACTTTGCAAAATTTGAGATGTTACATAAATATTATCATTGTTTTTGATGTTGTAACATCAATCAGTAGGAGTGAGAGTGATGAAGCTCAATCTATTCCAAACAAGGAAAAACCTGAAGAGTGGGGAATTCCTTGGGGTAAAAGAAAATTTTTGGATCTGCTTCTTACGTGAGCCAGAAGTTAGCCCTTTCAGCACAATATGTGTCTGAAAAACCCAGGTATCAAGATTTTGGGCTGTCCAGTGAAGTGGTTTTTCCAATATTTAAAAAAGGGACTCAGGCTTATAGAAGTAATAATCCCCTAAAAAATAACTGGGGTTTTTCATTCCACAGTTTTTTTTGAACATGCTTGTCTTCCATCACTTCCCACCAAATGTTACCCAAGCCTAAAAACCTTGATAATTTTTATAAAACTATGAAATTATACAAGAAGTAAAAAAGTCCTTAATGATTAAAATTTCATTTGCCAATTTCCAAGGCCCAGTTTACACAGTCAAGTCTCTCAAAGACTCTTGCTGCCTCAGTTCCCCATCATCACATCCAATTAATGCTTCCTACCTGCAGGGCTTAAGAAAAGCATGCTAAAATTAATTCCTACCTCAACACAAACCATGTAAAAGATCATAGTCTGAGTCAAAAAGTTGTCACTGAGCTAAAGAAAGAATAACGTGGCAAATGTAGATAAAGTGCTAAACCGATTCAGAAAGTCCTGGGTTCAAATACACCTCCAACATTGGCTCTGTGATCTTGATGAAGTTTCTTATCTTTTTAAGCCTCAATTTCCTCATCCATAAAATGGGGAGAGTAATTACTATAGTGCTTTCTCTACAGGGTGATTCTAAGCATCAAATGATATGTGTGTAATAACAAATTATGTACGGTACTTTGCAAGATTTAGAATCCTATATAAATGCTTTGTTACTATAGGAGCAACAAATTATAGTTGAATGAAAATTCAATTTGGAGGCTGAGCTCAAATTTTGGTTGTTACTAACTACTTAAGTGGTCATTTTTTTTTTCTCTCTGGGTCTCAATTTCCTCATTTGTGAAATGAAGAAACTGAATTAATGATCTTTGGCTTCATTAAGAAAGGCACATGACTTTCAAGAGGAAGGAGAGGATAGTTCCACTGTACTAGTCAAATCATTTCTAGAGGGCTCTATTCAGTTCTGGGAATTCCACTTTAGTCACCAATCAATAAACATTTATTGAGCACCTATTGTGCAATGGGCACTGAACAGATATCTGTCCTTATATTATATATTGAAGAACATCCCAAGAAGGGAAATAAAAATGGTTCAGTATTAAGTTCATGCTATATGAGGATTAATTGAAGGAGCCAGGATGGTTTGCCTAAGGGAAAAGTGATTTACTGGAGACTGGGGAACTGGTAGCTGCCATCAACTATTTGAAAGATTGTCTCATGGAAGAGAGATTAGATATGTTCTATTGCAGAGGAGCTAGTTTAGGCAGAGAAACAGAGAGAGAGAGAGAGAGAGAGAGAGAGAGAGAGAGAGAGAGAGAGAGAGAGAAAGAGAGAAACATATACACAAGGATAATCAGCCAGAGCTGAAATAGACAGAAAGAAGCAGGGGAGCAGAGATAGACATAGACAGACATAGACACACATAGAGAAGCAGAGCGACAGATGGAGACAGGGAAACAGAAAGACAGATAGGGTGCAATACAACTGGGTCATTGACCTAGAGCTGGAAGAGACCTCTCTATTCATGTAGTTCCAAGGAGGTTCACTGTCTTGGCCAGGATCTCCTAGATGAAGTAATAGAGGGAGGATTTGAATCTAGATCCTCTTACTACAGAACCAGAAAGTACTCTTTTCCTTAACAACAAAGTAGAGTCTTTTTTTCCACAGGAGATTTTAAAGAAAGACTGAATAATTACTTGTGTGTTATAGTGGAGATTCCCTTATGGATGTGAGTCAGAAGGTCACTGTGGTCATTTCCAAATGGGAAATTCTTTGATTCTGTAATCTCTAGTCTCCTGCCTCTAAATCCTAAAATTACATTCCTTCCTTGTTTCTGGTTACTTGTTTCTGTCCTTCTGCTCGATATTCTTTTCCCCTTCTGAGTCCATACATTTAAGTACTGACTCCTTAACGTTGAACTTTCTGTCTTGTGATATTGGTGTCTGATTGACAATTTTCTCTGTGCCTGACTTATGTTCTACTGGATGCCTGAACTTTAGCTCGCCTCCTTGGTTCTCACTTATTAGCCATGTTCTGACCCCTTATACTTTTCCATTTCTTTGAGCTTTGTTGAGAATTCCCTGTTCCCAGCTTTTCTCCCTGCAATCGTGACTCATTTCTAGTCAAATTCCAAGCATAACAAAGCACTTTGTCATTGTCATTGTGCAGTAGTTGCAATCAGATATAATATTTTATCTTCTTGATATTATTCCTCACCCCTTAAGTGCTCTTGATTACTTATGAACTCATTAATATAACCAGGCAACTAACCATTTATATCATGTGAAAGACCAGGGGGAAAACATGTCAAATTTGCACAAAATCATGGAGAAGTTCCGAATGACATTGAATGAAATTGGAATTTCTAAGGTAGCCTGGGGATTTACAT
Source organism: Sarcophilus harrisii (assembly GCF_902635505.1). Taxonomy (NCBI): domain Eukaryota; kingdom Metazoa; phylum Chordata; class Mammalia; order Dasyuromorphia; family Dasyuridae; genus Sarcophilus; species Sarcophilus harrisii. The sequence goes on from NC_045431.1 coordinate 66,414,549, forward strand.
TAGAATTTTTGTTCAAGGAAAAATTCTTAGGGTGCTTCTCTGCACATACATTTTGGGTATTTTTGCCTCAGAATAATGAAAGGAATCAAGGCAGGAAATGGAATACAAAGCAAAGAGGAGAATGAATGGCATAAGTAAAAGCAGCCATGGCCAGTACAAATATTGCAGCTGTGAACCATTCTCCAAATGTCCTTGCAAAATCATATTAAAAAAAAAGATTCCAATCGTTCCATTAAAGTTATGATCATTGCTTGAAATCAACAACCTTTTAAAAAGCAACTTGGAAACTAATTTAATCTCACACCACTCAACTCAGAAAATGACTGAAATTAAAGAGCTGCAAAGTTATTTACCAGAGAGAACCTTGATAAAGAGCCTTTGGCACATATTGTGAAATAGAATGCAGAATAGAAATTAAATGAAGAAAAAAAAAAAGATCCATTTACAAGGTGAAGCAGCTGTTGGTTTCAGAATTGTTTAAAAAAATATTTGTTTGGTATACAAGACTTGTAGCTAGAGTTGATATTTGGGGATTCTACAGGCATCTCAACTCCCCAGTGCTCTGGGGCTATAGAATATCAAATCAGGACACATTAATGGGAGCCAAGAAAACTCTGCTTTCAGGTGGCAAAGATCACCCTACTTGCAGTCAGGATTTGGATTAAGATTCTAATTCTCTTTTTAAAGTTGGACAAATTTTAAATCATTTTTCCTTTCCAGATCTTAGTGTGAAGTGAGAATATTGAACTAGACCAGGGTGTCTTAAACTATTTCCATTGTGACCCCTTTTTGCCAAAGCAATATTTACACAGCTCTGGATATATAGGTATATAAAATAAATACATAAATCAGACATTTCCTGATAATCAATCAGAATTTCCACAATCCTCACATTCCCATACTTAAGAAGCTTTGAGCTACATTCTGTGTGAGTCCTTTTCAGCTCTAAATCTGAGTTATTTTATTGTTTCTGGGGAAACAAATAAATAACAATCCCACTAAAACTATATCTATCCTGTCATTCCTATTGGGTGATACACAGGAGTAGTAAATAAGGAGGTGACTCATCTTAGTATTGATAACAAATCATCTTACCCTTGTTTGAGTCCAGGGAGCCACTCGAATCTCATCTCCTTTAAAGGTGGAGTACAATGGAAGTATGAAGTCACAGGATTATGACTCAGAAGACCTGGGTTCAAATCTGTAATTGTGTGACTTTAGATAAGTGACCTCACATTCTGGACTCTCAGTTTACTTCTCTGTAAAGCAAGAGAATAGTTTTTAATTTTGTGTGAGCCTTCTTTTAGCTCCATTATTCTATGAAGCTATTTCATATTGTCTGATTTCCAGTCAGTGAATGGTCACGTTCATTTTTTGAACAGCATGGAATAAAGAAGTCCTTCCACAGTGAAGGAGAAACCTTTGAAAACTGCCCTGTTATTGGATTAAATAAAACTGTAGGTTTGAATGACATAAATTAGCAACTGAGGCAAAAATGGCCTCTTTCCTCTACTCTGACAAAAAAAAAAAAAGTCTAGGAGGGGAAAATCCTCAGTTTCTGGCTCCAAACAGACATGATTGCATCCAAGGCCATCTCCAGTCATTCTGATCTCTATCTGGCCACTGAACACAGATGACTCTGGAGGAGAAAGTGAGGCAGGTGATCTTGTACAGTCCTCCCTCACTTAAATCTAATTCATTTACAAGTCATGGCATCTCCTCCCTGAAGAAGAACAAACAATATATAAAATTAAAATTTGAAGTTAGATGAAGAGAATTCTTTCCTTGATTTTGTTTACTGTATTTGTATACTTTTCTACTTCTGATAACTGGATAAAAGAATATTTATTAAACTACTATGTGCCAGGAACTATGGTAGGTGGTTGTTGTGTGTCCATTCTCAAAGAAGACCATGACATCAGGGAGGGGCTACCATGACATGAAAGTGAACTGGATTTAAGTGAGGAAGAATCTCTGTCTGTCTCTCTGACTTTGCCTCTCTCTGTCTCTCTTTTCTCTGTCTTTTGAGTTTTATATTTTGCTGTTTTGAAATTAGTGCACCTTCAGTACAGATTTTGTTAGAAGGTTTTGGAACAGAATGTGAAACAACTGGGACTTTCATGCTTGACATGGGACATGTAGAATAGTGGAAATAAAGCTGAATGAGGACTAGGAAAAACCTGATGGCTCTGTCATTAATTAGTTGTTTAAACCTGAGGTTAGATCTTCAAAGTTTACAGCTTTCTATCCTATAAATGAAAGTATTTGGCATCTGTGACATTTCTTTCAGCTCTAATCATCTAGGGAAAAAAAATCTCTGTGGAAGAATATTTACAAATACAAATGTTTCACAAGTTAAATAGCTTGATTGCTTTTATAATTCAACTTCACAGATATGAAATAGAAAAATATTTATCCCTTGTTGCATATAACTAGTTTGTCGTCAAATTTATTTTATATTTGCTTATCTGCTTAAATAACAACAACAACAACAACAACAATAATAGCTAACATTAATTTAGGGCTCTAAGGTTTACAAATCCCTTTCCATATGCTATCTCATTTGATCTTCACTATAACCCTATTCCTGTGGAATCATGAAATATGATTATTTATTTACATGATTTTTCTTTCTCTTTAATTTGCCCATTCAAATTCCAGATCCCTTTCCCTCCCTTACCCCTTAAGTACTTTAACTATAAAAGGTAGAATAATCAGGGAAGGGCAGGGGAAGAAAAGAAGGAAATGAGAAACCTGAGGAAGATATCAAGCCCTGTTTATTAAAAAACACAGCAGTACATGGCTAAGCTAATTTGAATTTGAATCTTCTAACATTCTTCCTTCTTTCAGCAATTTCTAAATGTCAATGGGGAACTGCTTTAAATGAGATTAATGATAGTCTGTGCTCATAGGAGAGAAGCAGAAAGGGTAAGCAGAGTTGGAACTAGAATGGGTTGACTGCAACTTTTTCCCAGGGCACTGATTTCCTGAGTGTGCACTTTCCTTCATGGTAGTCTTTCCCATTTATCAATGTCTTCTGCTAGCCTCTGCTCCTAGCTCCCAGTTACTACCTGCTATGCTCCCCTTCTAAGGCTTCATTTCATCTTCATTGGTGTAAGCATCTAGCCTGGATATTCTATTTCCATCCCTCCCCGTAGCCTGGAGACTAGTGTAACATAGGACCCTTAGGATTACTGGTGATGGTGGTTATTCCTCCCCATTTTCAATCTCAGGATGTCATGGGTTCTCAGTCTTCTTCCTTCTCACTCCCAATTCTGTCCCAAGTGTGAGAATTCCTAGGTATATAAAGGAAACATTTTGCAAAGAAATTGAAAGGTGCTGTTGACATCTGAAATCCCTTGAACTTTTAATTTTGAAATTGAAATCTCAAGAACCTCCCAAAAGTCCTTAGGCTGAACATTTAGGGTTTTTAATGGAATGAAGTGGAAGAGAAATAGTCATTAGATGCAATGCAAATATTGTTTGCTCTGCTGGGAAATGTTTCTTCAGCTGCAGCTTATTTATGACATGAGCCTGAATATTGATTTTTTTTTAAATCTCCACTTGATATAAATCCTCCATGTCTTTAGTAGAATATTCTTTTTTTTTTTTTTTTTTCATTATATCTGCTTAACTTTGGATCTTAGTCTCTGTGTTTCTTACTTCATTCTGATCTAAAACTGGTCAAATGATTACTTTTTTGGAGACAATTGAGGTAAAGGGACTTGGCCGGATCACATAGTTAGTATGTGTTAAATGAACTTAGATTCTCTCAGTTCTAGAACCTGTGCTCTATTCATTGTACCACCTACTTGCCCCTCAATTGATTTTTACTGTGTGCTTCCTTGATCAGTTGTTTTATGAACATGATTATTGCATGATGGGAATGAACAGGCAGTTATATATTATGTAAGAGGAGAGGGGAAGGAAAAATAATGCAAAATATGTCATAGAAGAAATGTATGAGCCAGCCAGCATGCTTTATTGATACTCAAGAAGAAGCAAGAAAGATCCATAATATATTGAGTGGACTTTCTATAGCAAGCTTACGGAAGGATGAGTGCTAGGTGGAAACCAAAGGTGGATAAGCAGCCCTGAAAAGGGGTAACATTTTTATCATTTACCTCAAATATTGGTAGTCCAGGTGATGGGGTGAATGAATCCCAGCAAAATACTATGTCCCTGGCAGCAATCCAGTATCTGAGTGGGTCTCATTGAAAAACAAGCTGACCCTGTAGAATTATGTTGTACTGACATTATCATGTGCAGATAGAGCTATCCTGTACTTATGTCTATAATTACCTTATATAAACTGGAAGTTTGTATATAGTTATAGTTTTGGAAGTTAAACTATAGATAGCAGCTCCTGAGGCCATTTTGTACAAACAGGCAATCATGACACACAATTAACATAATTAGTTTCATCCTTTCTTAATAAAAGGACTCACCTTAACCATTATCAATTGCAAGTTTATTAGAAATTGTCCACTTGCTAAATATCTTTATCTGGAAAAGGCCTGAGATTGTGAATTCATTCCGGATGACTCATTCCCCCTCTTTGTCACCCCCCAAAATCACTTGTTGTACCTCATCTTTTCTTATGTGGATTTCATCACAGATATGGTTGTTTTAGGGTTTAGAATAAATACTATTTTTATGATCACTCTCAAGGGGAGGCTAAGACTTTACCTAATCTTCTTCCCATCAAAACATTGACTACATAAAATACTATCACAATATTAGTAAATCATGATAAAATACAATCAGGATAATAAATCATAATAAATATAGTCAAAAGAGTTAATATACTTCATTATCAATGTAAGCCATAAAGAGAAATCAGAGAATTAACAGATTTGAACAGACTAAGCAATGCATAAGAGAAAATGAACTCTTTGGATACAGGATAAGATCTCAACTCTAAGAGAGGGGATGATCTCACTGAGGAGAGAGCTCTAAGGTTAGCAGGCTCTGGGGTTGTAGGCACTGGGATTCAAGGAACATATTATAGACTGTTATGCCATATGCCTATAGTGACAGGGGAAATTCCCTTTTACTTTTCAAAGCCTTTTACCCTTCTCTTTAGTGCATCTGTGTCTTTCCCAGCAATGTCTCCATAACCAAAGAAGTCCCTACTCTACTTATATATGCAGTATTATAGACTCAGAGTGAGGTTAGATTGGCTTTCCTTTTACTCCCTCTACTCCATGGCAAGTAGATAACTTCTCCTTAAATTCTATGTTTTCTCTGATCTACAAAGGATTAAAAAATTAGTCTTGTACATAGAAGTCTCTTTTAAGTTGATTTTTTATTGCCAGAGAAAGAAAGGAGTCTTCAGGAGTTCATGGAATGGTGATGATTCAATTGTTTTCTCAAAATTAGAGGAGGGAAGCAAATTATGTTTAGAAAGAACACATGAGAACAAATGTGGGACACAATATTCGGTGAAAAAAAATGGTGTTCTAAGTAAGAGAATTTTGGTGATGAAGATTATGTTCAAGAAAAGTGCTTATGAACTAAGACAATTCCAAAAGACTCATGTTATCCACAGCCACAGAAAGAACTGATGGAGTTTGAAGGCAGATGGAAGCTTACTATTTTCACTTTTTTTTGTATTTTTTCCCTTTTATCCTGTTTCTTCTTTCACAACATGATCAATATGGAAAAAAGTTTTACATGATTGCTCATGTATACTCTATATCAGAGTGCTTGCTCTTTTTGAGTAGGGGAGAAGAGAGGAAGGGAAGGAGAAAAATTTGGAACTCAAAATCTTTTTAAAAATGACTGTTGAAAATTGCTTTTTACATGTAATTGGAAAAAATAGTATTAAATAAAGTCAAAAATATAAAAAAAGAAAAGTAAGGATCAGTGAAATAAGAAACAAAAGAAACAAAAACAGAAAAAAGAAACAAACAACACACACACACACACACACACAGGCTGAATAGCTTCAAAAACAAGTTGGAGGTCTGATCATTTTCAGGTCACTTCCATTACCCTAGTTATGGCCAGAATGGATAGAATCTGGGACATTCTCCAAAGTCCACATGGGACTTCTGAGCCTTCACTACAGATTAGCAGCATGTGGTTTGAAGCTTCCATTTATTGGTTCCACATTTTACTCGGCATTTAGCAGGACACAAAAGACCATTGAATCATCACCATGTGAAAGCAAATAAACAAACATTCATTTTTTTTCATGATAGAAGAAATAAACAAGAGTGATATTAATTACCTGGTGAAAATAAAACCCTAATGAATGCAAACTCATTACTGTTGAAATCAATGCATGCATAGCAGAAGGTACATATGTTGAAGTCAACACACTTAATTACATTTGGGGTAATAAAGAGAGTAGACATGGAGTCCAATGTCTCTTGAGCCTAAACATTAATTTTGATCTAATTTTCTGTGCCTTGATGCTGAAAGAATGAAAAGGCAAGCAAAATTAAAAGACCAATGTGAAGTTCATTAGCTTTGTTAACAGGGAATTGTAAAATACTTACATATATAACTGCATTCCACATTTCAGTCTAGGGAAAGGTGGTGTTTTCAAAGTAATAATGGTACCATCAACACTAAAGGTGACCTTATGGAACTTCTCATTTTACAAGAACACTGAAAAGGGAAGAAATGGAAGGAGAACAAAAGTGAGGTGGATAGCCCTAAGTTCTACTCTATGGTTTCTTTGCTTTTCCTCATGCTATGCCCTTTGCTTTCAAATGTTTTCTCCTTTTCTCTTTACTTTTCTAAATCCCTTCTTTCCTTTCCCAAATGCTCTAGGACACGGTCGCCTTTCCCTCTTTTCAACTCCAAATACATTTATTATATGTATCTTTCACTTTATACATATTCATATAAGATCTTGTAGAATTATCACTGGGTAGTCTTTGACTTGGAGCAGATGATGGGGAAAAAAAAGCAGGGTCCTGGATGGTTCATTATGATGTGATGAGGGTTAACAGTTTAACCATAGGTTCAGTTCTTACAAGAGGAGGAACATCCTATTCCCTAGAAAGACTTATCTCTGCTTCTGTGGAGATGCCTTTTAAATTGTAGGTTCCTTGATATTTTTCTTTTCCTTTATATCTTCAGTGCTGTCTAGAGTACCTGACCTAGAGTAGTGGCTTAAGGAATGCTTGTTAACTTGTTGACTTGACGTAGGGAAAATGGGTCCCATGCTGAGGGCAGTACCTTAGAGAAAAAAGTTTTATTGATATATTGTCTTTTTATGTTACACACATTTACAGATTTCCTCCTGAGAATGTAACAGTTTTGTTCTTGTAACAAAATCAAACATTTAATTAATACTACAACATCATCTGAAATGCATGTACACTCCCACATAGATTTTTTTTAAATTGTGGTTTTAATTAACAGAAAATTCTTTTCCCTCCTCTTCCTCACCATTTTAAAAAAGAGAAAAGAAAGACTCTTTCCTAGTAATAAATAGACATAATCAGGCAAAACAAATTCTCAGTGGCTTCAATACAAAAATATCTATGTCTCATTCAGCATCCTCTATCCATCATCTCTCTGTGAGTAGAGAATACGATTCATCATTAGTCCTCTGGAATTTTGTATGATCATTGTATTGATCATAAGTTCTTATGCCTTTCAAAGTTGTTTGTCTTTATAGTATTATCATTATTTTATAAATTGTTCTCTTGGTTCTGTTTATTTCATTCTTCATTAATTTATAAAAGCCTTCAAAATAGTTTATTTTAAAATATTGATGTTACGGTATAAATTTCTTCTGATTCTGGTTATTTCATCTGCATCAGTTCATACACATTTTCCCCTTAGTCTATTTCCTCATTTCTTACAGTATAATATTATTTATTTCATCCCATCCATATGCCACAAGTTATTCAGCCATTCCTTAATTGATGGACATCTCTTTAGTTTCCAGCTTATTTTTTTCTTCTTCACAGAAATAACTGCCATAAATAATTTTGCACACATAGAATCTTATTTGTTTTCTCTCTTTTGAAACTAACAGTGGTATAGCTGGGTCAAAGTGCATGCACTATTTTGTGACTGTATGATGAATTTTAAATTTCTTTTTAGAACAGTTATACCCGTTTAGAGGTGCACCAATAGTGCATCAATGTGCCTGTTTTCTCATAGTCCATTTAGCACTTGTCATTTTCTTTTTTATAGTCATCTCTGCCAATCTCATGGGTATGAGGTAGACTCTCAGGATTGCCTTAATTTGTATTTTCTAATTACTGATTTGAAGCATTTACAAAAATATGACTATACACATCCTGTATTTCTTCCCTCGAGAACTTAGACATTTATCATTTGGAGTCTTATGTTTGTAAATTTGAATCAGTACTTGGAAATGAAATCATTATCAGTGAAGATTACTGCAAAAAAAAAATCTTCCCAGTTAATTATTTTTCTTTTAATCATTGTTTTTATTGTATTTCTTCATTCAGAGAGCTTTTCATTTTATAGAATCAAAATGATCCATTTTCTCTTCTGTGATTCTCTTCATCTCTTGTTTGGTCATGAACATTTTTTCCTACTTGTAGAATTAGTAATTTTCCCCAACTTGATATAATTTGTTTATGGCATGATCTTTTATATTTAACCCATGTATCCATTTGGACTTTATTATGGTTAAGGTGTGAATTCCTGGTCTAAATCTAATTTCTCCCATATTGCTGTCCAATTTTCCCAGTAATTATTGTCAAATAATAAATCCTTATCCTGGTAACTGGGGTCTTTGTGTTTATTGAATGTTAGTATAGTAGATATAATTGCTTCTTATGTTGTCTAACTGATCTGTTCCACTGGCCAATCTTTCTGTTTTTAAACACTGGTATCAAATTATTTTGAGAATTGCTGTTTTGCAGAAAAGTTTGAGATCTGGCATTGCTAGGTCTTCTTTATTCTCATTTCTATTCATTATATCCTTTGAGACTCTTGAGCTTTTTGCCTCCATTTGAAGTTTGTTATTCATTTTTCTTGTTTTATAGAATAGGATTGGTCATTTGATTGATATGACATTGAAGAAATAAATTAATTTAGGTACTGTCATTTTGATTATATTGACTTGTCCTGTCCATGAACAATTAATAGATTTCTGACTAGTTAGGTTGGTAAACAGTGATTCAGTGATTCCTAGTTGTAGTTATATAGTCTTAGTGTATAGGTAGAGTCCTGAGCATTTTATATATACTATTATAAGCATTAAGACTCCAATTGATGCATGGTCTAAGGACATAAACAGGAAATTCTATAGCCATATTTTAAAAAATGCTCCAAATCACTACTAATTGTTTTAAATGGAATTTCTTTCTTTCTTTTCCTGCTGACTTTTATTGATATTATATAGAAATGCTGATAGTTTATGTGGGTTTATTTTGCATTCTAAAAGTTTGGTTCAATTAATTTTGGTTGATGCTTAAGGATTCATCTGTAAAAATGATAATTTTGCTATTTATTTACCTATGCTTATTCCATCGTTTTTTCTTATCTTGTTATAATCGATATTTTTAGAACTAGGTCAAATGGATTCAGTGATAATGGACATCTTTTTTTCACTCCTGATTTCTTTTATTATTATTATTATAGCTTTTTATTTACAAGATATATGCATGCGTAATTTTTCAGCATTGACAATTGCAAAACCTTTTGTTCCAACTTTTCTCCTCCTTTCCCCCACCCCTTCCCCCAGATGGCAGGTTGACCAATACATGTAAAATATGTTAAAGTATAAGTTAAATACAATATATGTATACATGTCCAAACAGTTATTTTGCTGTACAAAAAGAATTGGACTTTGAAATATTATACAATTAGCCTGTGAAGGAAATCAAAAATGCAGGCAGACAAAAATAGAGGGATTGGGAATTCTATGTTCACTCCTGATTTCAATGAAAATAACTCTAGTTCACCTCCATCATGCATAATATCAAGTCTTGGATTTAGACATATACTACTTGTCATTTTAAGGAAAGGTATCTTCATTCCTATGTTTTCTATTGTTTCTTTTTTGAAACATGAATATTTATCCCATTTTGTTAAAATATTTTTCTGAATCGTTTGATTCAATCATATTATTTTTGTTGATTTTATTATTAATTTGTGTGATGACCGCGTATTTTAAAATCAGCCAGAGTCAGGAATTCAGGTTAGGGGAAAATCATCAATCTTTATTCTTAGCAGTGATGAAGAAAGGTCGGAGATAGAAGGGAATCAGCAATAGCAATGTCAGCAGCTGAGTCAAGAAACTAGCTAGACCAGAAGTCATGAGACCAGCAGCTACCAGCATAGAACTCAGCCAGCAATCTCTCCCAGCTTCTCTTCCTGCCCTTGTGGCTCCATCCACCAAAATCGTCATTTCCTATACAACACATCAGGACTTGCACAGAGAGTGGGTGGGGGCCATTCTTTCTCCAGGCATGTATATTAATAGAGTATGGTCCAATTACTATTTAGCCTCAGTGCTTGGGACCTCAGTGCATCAACTCAAGCCTCAGCCAAATTTGGTCAAATTTATTGTTTTTATAAATAGTAAACCAATTTTTCAATCATGTTATGAATACAATCTGGTAATAGTTTAAAATCTTCATGATATGTTGTTTAGCTTCTTTCCTAATGTCACTTAAAATGCTTACATCTACATTCATTAGGGATATTGGGAGGTAATTTTATTGTATTGCTTTCATTCTGTCTTGTTTAAGTATTAAGACTGTATTTATGTCACAAAAGAAATTTGGTTGGATCCTATGTTTTGCTATTTTGGGGAAAAATCCAACAATATGCAAGGTTGGAATTTGTTCTCCCTCATGTTTCTTCATTCTTGAGTGAACATTCGTGGTGTTTATCTGGAATAATGAGAGTAGATGGGTAGCTGAGAAGAGATAGTTCACCACAATGACTCCCTTGCCTTTTAACTTCCACCCCTGATAATTCCTTCTCCTACTGTTAAATTTTTCCCAAACTTTTGAAGAAGGAGCCAGGACAGCTGGTCTTCATCTTCACATTTCACTACCATCCTCCCTTGTGGATAACCTCAAGCTGAGTGCACCTGAAGCTGCCCTTTCAGTTCTTCTCCCCGTCCCCCCTTTTTTTTGTCATCTCAAATTAAGATTTCTGCTTCTTGAGGGCAGGGGCTATCTTTATTTTTGTTTGAAGTTTGCATCTTTAGCACTTAACATAATGTCTGGCAAATAGTAAGTGTTTTAAAAATGTTTGCTGACTTGGGGGAAAAGGGCAAATCCAAAAGCAATTTACCAAGCAAATTTCCAAATATAACAATAATAAAATGCTTCTTAAAAATTAATAGAGAACAAGTCATACACACACATATAAATTTATATACAAATTGCCTGCCAATAGAGTATTAATCTGACCACTTTTTCATAAGCTTCAATGTGTCTTGAAAAAATCATGGTGGGATCCAGCATGTCAGGGGTGATAGAATGTGAGCTTCTGGAAAGCAATAGCTATTTCATTTTTTTTTTTGTTTGTTTGTTTTTATATCTTTAGTGACTAGCACAGTTTGGACTATAGTAAGGACTTAAATGTTTATTGATTTATTTCCCCCCTCCTTTTCTCCTTTCCTTCCTTCCTTCCTTCCTTCCTTCCTTCCTTCCTTCCTTCCTTCCTTCCTTCCTTCCTTCTTTCCTTCCTTCCTTCCTTCTTTCCCTTCTTCCCGCCTTCCTTCTATCTTTCCTTCTGTGTATCACCCAGACTAGAAGTTCAATAACCTTTGTGATCCCAATCCCAGTATTAATTGCTACTGAAGTGACTTGCTGTGTTTTTCTATCCTGGGCTGGTCCCTCCCTCCTTAGACCTGCTGCCCCTTCAGTGCTGAGAACTCACCATATTTGTGATAAAGTCAGTATGGACACTTAATTGATTTTAGCCCTAATGCAGTTCAGGTTTCTTGCATTCATAGGTCTGCCAGTAGCAGGCGCTGCAGATGTACCCCTTGATAGCAAGACTGATTGATTTTTAGGCCACTTTATTTGCCACTAATTAGGTATTTAACTTTGGACAAATTTTCATATTTCCCTGCTTCAGTTTCCACAACTATAAAAGAAAAAAGGCAGGGCAGGTGATCTCTAAATCTATTTTAGCTTCAATATTCTATGGTTTCCTGAAGAATGGCTAAGGACAAAACTATTTTCCCATTTTATTTGTCTTTGCTGTCTTACTTCTACAGAGTTGGCAGTCTCCTGATCAGAGTTATAATGGGCATTTAAGCAGAGTTTAACTAGGCATTATTACAGGCTGCAATGAAATAAATATCAAAGAATGTGTACATTTTATAATGTCATACCTATTGTTTTGAGTTTCTCTGCTGTTTAGTTTGCCTGTGGAGATCTTCATAGGTGGGAGAAATGATTAATAAATAATTGGGGGAAATCTAATGTTCTCTTCTAAATTCCTGCTTTTAAAAAGTTTAGTCTATTGAAGGATATTGCTGATAATTAATTAGACTCACTCTGAGACGCCATTGTCTCCAGCTCAGGCTTAGGTGGGGCTACAGTCTTTGAATAGAGTATAGAGATGAGGTAGTCTGGGGATAGAGATAACTTCTCTGTCCAAAGCTAACATGATGGCACTCTCAGCCTTTTGTTTTAATACAGACCACCTCCTATCGAGTCCAAAAAAACATATAAGCCCTGAAGGCTGCCATGATTGTCTTTTATCAATAATTTGTTGGTCTTATTAATACAATAAATAAATTACCCAGAAACTCTGTCTCTCAAAGCCTTTTAATTATCATACAGAATTAAGTGACTTGTCTAGGGTCACATAGCTATCAAGTGTATGAAGGTAAATTTGAACTCAGATCTTCTTAATTCCAAGCCCAATATTCTACACATCATGTCACCTAGCTATCCCTGTTGTTCAGTCAGGAATATGGACCATATCCCACCAAGACTATCCATGGGGTTTTTTAGGTAAAGGCACTGTGATTTCTATCACAAATGGATTAAAAATAAGCATAAGTGACTTGCCTCTGGTCATACAGCTAGTAAGTATCTGAGGTCAAATTTTAAATGTGCTTAGGGGCAGCTGTGGTAGCTAAGTGGTTCAGTGGATAGAGCACAGGACCTGAGTTCAAAGTTTTCCAAGTGCTTTATGCTCACTATTCATTCAAGCCTTCCAACAACCATGCGATTCACATCCTCTAGGTAGAATTATCTCCATTTTCCATGTAATCTGGACTTCCAAGGCTGGGACATTTTACAATGCTATTACAAATGCAGGTGGTGATTCCTTTTTCCTGGAGAGAAGAAAGATGCGATATTGTATCCCCATGTGATGGGCAGAGTCAGGGAAAAAGCTTTTGGGAGGACGGAAATTCTTTAACAGAGACATGCATATTTTGGAACATTTTTTCAGGCTGACTCTAGTGCAGAGTGACTAAAATCTCCAGCCATTGAGAGGGAGTTGGCATCTCTGGATGCCCCTGAATTTCTAAAGATGTTTTCTTTACTTTTAGAGTTAGCTGGGTCTCTGAGAGATGAAAGTAACTGACTTAGGGTCACACAACTAGCACATGTTAGAAGTTCTATCTTTTACTTATGTTGAGAGATCCTCCAGGACAGGGACACCTAAGCTGATATTCTTGGGATCCAAGAGGTTCTTTTTGGTCTAGATCACTTGGATGGATTTAATATAATGAAACTCATTGAGGATAAATGTGATACTTCAAAATCAACTTCATAAGGTGCAGTTAGTCATCAATTTGAGGGGAAAATTGCAGTTTTTAGTGAACTGTTCTATACATTTTGACCAAGCAGTCATAAAAGCTACTGTCATTTTGGGTTACATAGTCTCTAGGGATAAAGGGAAGTTTGATCTCATTACATGTTATCTCAATTATTGTGTTCAGGATTTGGTGCCATGGTTTAGAAGGATATTGATAAGATGAATAGAGGTCAGAGAATTGGAACCAAGGTGAAGAATAGCCTTGAATTCATGTCACCTAAGAATCCATTTGTAAAGGTGGGATGTATTGATATTTACTCAGTCAAATCATCCTTCTCTACTTAAAGCAATAGGAAGATAATCAATCAGTCATAAGCTTTAACCCAAGTAAAAAAAAAAATGGAGTCATGTTGCCCAGAATAAAGTTCATGTGAGCCAAGGAAACGTGATTCTCTTTCAGGGATTGTCTATCAATTACCAAGTGAGTTAAGAAATTCCAGAAATTGAACCAAATATGGAATTCTAGCTGAACTTCCTGGGGAAGAACCCTTTGGGAGGGGGGAGGTAGGAAGGAAAGGGCTTGGCTCTGGCCTCAGCCTACACCTTGGCTAGATCTCCTTGGCTAGAAGTTGCCATGAAATGACTTTGGAGCATCATAAATTGCTCATCTGTGTTCTGGAACTTCACTCTGTGTAAGGAGAAATTCTTGAGCATTCCAGGAATAGGAGAAAAGGATTTCTAGTAGCCAGGAGTTATGAGTCATTCCTTTGGCACAGGTGCTTTCTAAGTGTGATCACAGTTTCTTTTAGACTCTATGAGCTGGTGGGACAGGATGTTGCAGATTTTTTTTTGGGGGGGGTGTTTTATGCCAAACCCCAATATAATCATAATGAATGCTCCCTCTACAAAAACCCCAACAAACTATTTAAGGCTAGATATCTAAAATGATTCTCAATTGATTATTTGGGATTACATGGGATATTGGATGGCACTTGAGCCAGTAGAATTTGAGAATCTCCCTGATTCTTTGGAGCGATCCTTAGATCCATGAGAAGGGAGATATAGCCATCAAATGAGACCCAATATGCCTCTGTAGAATGGAAGTTGCGATAAGGATGCCTCTGGTTCATATGAGTTATACTTTGAAGGAAATGGAAAAGACTGTGAGAAATGATCATTATCTTTAAGCCATTTAATGACTATTTTGGAAAATGGATTAGCTTTGATCTGTTTAGTGTCAGAAGGTAGAACCACTGGGATCACTGGGTGAATATCACAAAGAGACCAATCAGAATTGATGTCAGGAAAAGCTTCTTCACAATTAGATCTTTCTAAATATGTAATGGATTGCTTCAATAGATTGTGGGTTTCCCCTACTTGGAGATCTTTAAGCAGAAATTTGATGACGAGTTTCCAGGTATAATAAGAATGAGCATTTATATAGAGCTTTAAAGTTTTCAAAATACTTTACATATATAAACTCCTTTGATGATCAAGAGGTATTTTTATTACCTGCATTTTATAGTAAGAAAACAGCCTGAGAGAGGTTAAATGACTTGCCTAGAGTGACACGTCTACTAAATATCTGAGGCATTAATAATGGACTTTGGCCTTTATGACTCCAAGTAGAATGCTCTATCCATTTCATTATCTAGCTGGCTGCTACAGTGGGAATTTTTTTTGTGTGACTTGGACTACAGGGCCTGTGAAGTTCCTTCTAACTCTCAAATTCCATTGATTCTATGATCATTTAATATTTTTCTGCATGCTCAGAGCTTAGCCCAATACTTAGAACATAAAATAGTGCTTTAGAAATATTCATTAATTGATTGATTTGACTTCTTGTCTGAAGGCTTCAGGATTGTGACTTAGAGAGGAGTGAAAGAAAAGCCAGAGATGGAATTTAGGGGAGAAGCAACGTAGAAAAATTGGAGAGAAATCGAGAATAAGAAGAAAGACTTAATCTAAAGGAGGAATGAATTTGAAGGAAGAAAAGGATTAAGGAGCATGTACTTGAAGGAAAAGGTGACAATAAGGAGAGGGAGGGGGAGTAAAGGGGACTAAAAACATTGACAAGAAAGAGAGTGAAACAAATTTAGAGCTTACTAAGAAAAGGGCTCCTTGTTGTTGAGACAAAAGGAAGAAAGTTGGATATCATGGTCAAGTTCTGTGGAAGGGATAACAGGCTGTTAAAAGGGTCTTAAAAGATGCTTCAGTGGAGAGATGTAAACAATCATAAAATGAAAAACAAACAAACAAAGCAAACCTAGGGCTCTAAATCCCAATCAGTAACTGTGCTTTTCTGGAGACAATATTTACAATTCTGCTCCACACAGTAACTACTAAATTCCAATTGTAGTTTAATCTCCGTCTTAGAGGAGAAGAAGAAGAAGATTCCAAAAGTGCTCTCCCAAGGTCTTGTCAAAATAGATGACTTCTTCTCACTTCTGGTAATTCACACAAATGATACTGCAAGAAGGAACTTAGAAAGTACTGCCAAAGATAATGAAGTCTTGGACAAGAAATTGAGGAACCAAAGGGCATAGGTTGTAATTTCCCCACTGCTTCCTCTTTGAGGACAAGGGATATGGAAGTGAAAAATAGATCTGTGAAAAGAATAGCTAGCTAAGAAAGTATTGTCTAAAAATGATAATTAAATTTGTGGAATAATTCTTCAAATATATTTATGGCAGACTCCTGGCTAGGGACTGGGTGCATCTAAACAAATCTGATAAAAATGTGTTTAAGTGGTGTCTTGAAAATCTAATTAAAAGAGCTTTAAAATACCAATTTTTAAAAAAATGGCAAAGGAATAAACCAATTATACATATTCACCAAAGTAGGCCCCAAAGAGAATAGCTACAATGGAGGAAGAAATAACAAATGAGAAAGCCAGATGTTCACAGGAAACAAATTCTCTCCCTCCCTCAAATAATAAATTCTTTGTAATATTATATACCTAAAGTTTAAGAAAGAAGGAAGAGGAAACCTTAATGCAAGGAGGCAAATTTGATCTAATAGATGTCATTGACATTTGTTGGGATGAAACCCATGACTGGAATGTGACTCTGGAAAGACATAGCTTATTATTATTCTTTTTAAGGCAAAATATCAAATGTAAAAAAAAAAAATAAGAAGAAAAACCATCAGGGGAAATTATTTAAGTAAAGCTCAATGAGGAGAAAAATAAGAGCAATTTTATTATCAGAGTATACTACAGACCACCCAGATGGAAAGAGGGAACAGATTTGTAGAATAGAACACAAACCAAGTACCAAGACATGCAAAAGTCAGATGTGGGATTTCAATTATCCTCATATGGGATAGAGTTTTCTCTGCCAAGAACAGAGTAGTTAGCAACATTTTTTTTCTTTAAGGAAAGAATGTTTACAGAGAAGAAATGGCAGTAACTGACCTTATTTATTATGGAGGAAATGGGGTTAAATGACTTGTCCAAGGTTAGTTAGTAAGTGTCATGAGTTAGTAAGTGCCTGACTCTGGGTTGGCTGCACTATCCACTGAACCAACTAGCTGCCTTTGCAGTAACAGACTTAGAAACATTTTCTCCAACATCTGGAAGCCTGCTTTCCTCTATATCACCTTGGGGGAAATAGTAAGTTTGAGTTTAAAGTAGTTTTGACTTAGCATTTATCTCCTCAAATTTATGATTTTGAGATAGCTCATAGGTGACTGTAGTTCTTGCTTTGCTGTCTACAGTCTCTGCTATGACAGTGTCATGCACTCAAGTCATGTCCACATGGGTTTGGCTTATGTAGGGAGATAAAGGCTTTAGACTAGTCTATCTCTCTACTCAGAGGCATATAGCATTTCTGCACTCAAACACAAGAAGAAACCAGCAAGACTATCTATTAACCTGTTGACTTGCTTTTGAATTGCACTTAAGATGATTACAGGGAGTTCAGGAACTTGGATGAATCAAAAATCACATTTTTATTTTCACTAATTTCTAACCAAAATTGAGCATTTCCTTTAATTGTGAATGCAATACACAAACATTCTGAGAAGCTACTGACAAGTATTACAGGCTGCTGAAGACACACAGAAAAGTTAAGAATCTGCATTTTAGAAAAAGAAGACCTACAATGAAGAAATTTTGTCTTCTGTCTGATTTTCATTTAACACAGAGGAAATGGCTGCTGAGATAGAAATGATAGGAAACTTGAAGGATTACTAGAATTTTTAATGGAAGAAGAAACATTCAGGAATAGTTTGACCCATACCCAAGGTTTTGGGAGAGATGTTTTCAAAGGGCTCAACACAAAAATAGATTGGATTTTCTGGAATTAAGTCCTATAGGAAAAGTCAGTCCAAGTTTGCTCACAAGAGTAAAGGATAATAATCCTAACGAGGAAGAAAAAAAGAGAATTATTTGAAGAGACAGATGTGGAGAGTTCACCAACCAATCAAGACATGCAGAAGATGGAGGAAGGGAAAGTAATAGACACTAAATATAAACATAATGTCAGGAGGGTAAAAAGTCAGGATGATTTGAGGTTGACAAGGATAGATAAGGACAACAAGCATTGATTTCCCCCCCATGTCCCCATCTCCCCCAATCCCATCCCCTCATACCCCCAAAACTATATAGAACTGGGAAAATAAGAAGATGAAGAGGTAGGATAAGGGCTTCAGGTAGATGGGATGGTGATATTCCATGTTGATGGAGTGAAAGCAGACCTGTTCAATTTTTCTTTTGCTGCTATTTTCTCTGCCAAATGGGATGGTTCTTGCAGTAAGTAAGGAATTAGAAAGAAAGAATCTAGCTTCTCATAAGGAATTCAAGTCACTTGGTCAGATAAACTATATCCTTAGCTAAGGAAAGAACTGGTAGATGAGATTACTGAATCACTACTATATTTTAAAAATTGTGAAGATTGGGAGAAGTGTCCTAGGAGTGGAGAAAGACTGACATGAAAAAAGGGGAAGTGGATAAAATCAGTAAATTATAGATCTGTGAGACTGATTTCTTTTTTCCTGGACAAGTTCTTGCATAAATATCAAAGTGATTTCTAGTGAGCATCTAAAAATGGTAGCAATGAAGCAGCTAGGTGGCACAGTGAAGAGAGCACTGGCTTTAGAGTCAGGAGTACTTGAGTTCAAATTAAACCTCAGACACTTTCTAGATACATGACCCTGTGCAAGTCACCTAACCCCATTGCCTCCAGTAAGTGAACAAATAAATGAATGAATAAAAATGGAAGCAACCACAACAGATAGCCATCATGGTGTCAACAAGAAACAGATTATACACGACTTACTTTATTTCCTTTTCTGACCAGGAAACTAAGCTAGTAAATGAAGGGAATGTTATAGAAATAGTTAACCTACATTTTAACTAGGCATTTGATAAAATTTCTCATATTATTCTTATACAAAATATGGAAAGATGTGAACGAGGGGTTAATTCAGAGCCTGTTGAAGGGCCAAAGAGTGGTTTACTGGTTCAATCTAAATTTGGCAGGAATTTATCTTTAAGCTGCTTGATCTTTTTATCAGTGATTTAAATAGGAAGTTCTTAAACCTGACCTATAGACAGATTTCTGGAAATATGTGAATTTGGATGGAAAAGAATGTATCTTTATTTTAATATTACTGGTTTCTTTCCTACTCCTCCCCCCTTTTTTGGGTTATTGTTGTTTAGTTGTTTTCCATATGCCTTCTGCATATGATTATATATGCATTTGTCGTTTTCCTTAATAGCATATAAATTCCTTGATGGAAGATTTTGCTTCTATTTTTCTATTCGCATGTCCAGCACCTAGCATTTGTGCTTTGCACATGGTAGTCACTCAATAAATGCTTGTTGATTGATTATTTCATTGATTGAATATGAAGACTGAAATTTACTACAGGTAGAGAGAGATCTTATAAAATGAAAATAATATTGTCTTGTCAGAAGTATAAGTGTTGTTTAGTTGTTTTTTTGAATCTCAGATGTAGCAGTAGAAGGATTCAGACTCATTCTTGTCCTCCTCATCTGTGTTATCAATGACACACATAAATAAAAAAGTCCATTTGGGTTACTGTCTGTTCTCTAGAAAGAGCTCGTCTTTTCTGATACTAACTGACCCTGAGCTTGGACCTCAGTAGCACCACCCTGAGACTCACTAAATTATCAGGAGTTTTAGATTAAGCAGTGGAATGGGTTGCAAATGTATGTCCCTCCCTCCCCCGATGACCCCCCAGAGAAGAACAGGTAAAATAGTGTGGATGGTTAGGCGCTGCATCAGGCAGTATTCCTGGCATGCAGAATCTCTATGCTTAATTGGGACTGGAACATGAAGATTCAAGGCTAACAGATGGAGATTGGACTCAAACCAGAATCAAATATGTCCAAAACATTTCATAAACCCTTATGCTCTAAATAATTATCACTTAGTTTTCTTACTGTTATTCATTTTTTCATGTGGGAGAGCTCTCAAAGCAGAGTGGACAGACACAGCTTGCTGCAGTTAAGTCTCCTGTTAGTTTGCTTTCCTAAGAATTAGAGAGGAATTTCTGAAAAGTTGTACAAGTCATCTGGGGATTTTTATAAAGACTTATTTTAAAAAATCTGCAGTTAAAAAAAAAAAAAAAACCAGAACTCTTTGTATTTTCCCCCCCTTCTGGATGGAGGAAGGCTGGTTGTTGTTGTGGATTTTCCCTGGGAGATTCAAAAGTAGTGCTTTTGTCCTAGTAAAACAGCAGAGAAACTGAAAGTCTCAGGAACTAACAGTAGGATGTCCCTCCAGAAGTTTAATTATTGGTGAGAACGCCAGAGGGAGGAGGGAGGCTTTGGCTTTAGAAACAAAGCATCGTTGCTTAGCAAACCACAAAACTCCCATTAGCCAAGGTGTGGCTCTGCTTCTATTGGTCCATTTTTTTTTTTTAAGGATAAGGGGTGCTTTCTGATCAAAGCATCTCTCCTCCCCTTGTGTCCCTGGCTCTAGCGTGCCTCTATCCTCTGACCTTTCTTTAGGAAGAAGGGGGGACTGTTTTATTGTGACTGGCAGCCAGAGACAATCCACCTGTAAGATTAGGCTCCTGGTTTCCTTATTTGTAAATGGGCACTAGGTTTGATTTGATATCTTCTACGATCTTTTCTGGTTCTAACTCTCTCTCTAGATTAGTGAGAACTCATCCCCTTGGATAAGGGTGACCCCTACTAATAAAGCCTGTCTTTTGACAGAAGGTGAGAAAGCTCACCAGTCTTTTCCATTGGACATCAGCCCTTTTGGTCACCATGTTGATGATGTTTCACCTCTCCAATCATAGTAAAAAAAAAAAACAGCTCCTTGGCTTTCAAAGCCCTTCCTTTGTTTCTTTATTATACGTTATTCCCCTTCCTCTACTCTATTATTCAACCAAAGTGAGTTTCTCTCAGTTGCTCATACATAGCACTCCATCTTTCATCTCTTTGCCTTTGCACTGGTCTTTTTTCATATCTCAAAAATCACTTCTTCCCCACTTCTGCCTCACAGAATGTTGTTTCTAAAAGAAAAAAAAAACTTGTTTTCTGGATGCAACTTAAGTATCACCTAAGTCCAAGGACTGTTTGTAACCAGCCTATGACAGAGCATTCAGAGCTCATATTGCTCTGATCAGCCATAGTCAGACACACTGTAACAGGACTCTCACATGGGATTGTCATTTTGGTCCTCTTCGAGAAGGAAGGTCAATAACCAATCATCTCTCTCAGATCTTCCTGACTGAGGTGGTCAGCTCTGTGTTTGACTGCCCGGCATAAAAGAAAAGCAAAATGGTAGAATAGGTAGAAAGCTGACCTCAGAGCCCAAGGTTTAGGTTCAGGTGTGTCTCACACTTGTTGACTATGTGATACTGGGCAGATTTCATGACTTTTCATTGTTCTGGGCAACTTTTTTTTTTTAATATTTTTTCCTTCTTTTAATATTTTATTTCTTCAGTGACAAGTAAAACTTTTTTATTTTACATTTTTTTAAATTGTGTTCCAGATTCTCTCCCTCCCTCATAACTCTCCCTTATAGGGAAGGCACACATGAAAATAACAAAACATTTCCATAAAAGTCATGCATATTAAATTTTTTAAAATGCCAGATGTATGCTTTTTTTTTTTGAGAGCCCATTGTTAAACATTTATCTAGGCAATTTTTTGAGATTATATTAGCAGAGAAGGTACTGACAAATTGTTAGAGGGAGTATTCCCATCTGAGAGTTGCCTATATCTATGAAATCACTGTCTAGTTGCTATCTGTATTTATTGTATATTTGCTTAATTATGTACAAGTTGTCTTTTAGGATCATTAAACATTCATTAAGCACCTCTTATGTGTCAGGCATTGTGCTAAGTGTTGGGGATACAAAAGAGGCAAAAGAAAATCTCTACCCTCAAAAAGTTTACAATCTAATCAGATCAAATCTAAGCTTTTTGATGGATAAAGTCCTTTTCTTTTTGCTTTTTTCTTCTTTCCTTCCTTCCTTTCTCTCTCCCTTTCTTCCTTCTTTCCTTCCTTCCTTCCTTCCTTCCTTCCTTCCTTCCTTCCTTCCTTCCTTCCTTCCTTCCTTCCTTCCTTCCTTCCTTCTTTCCTTCCTTCCTTCCTTCCTTCCTTCCTTCCTTCCTTCCTTCCTTCCTTCCTTCCTTCCTTTTTTTCTCTCTTTCTTTTTCCTCTTTCTCTCTTCCTTCCTTCCTCCTTCCTCTTCTCCCTCTCTCTGTCTCTGTCTCTGTATATGTGTCTGTGTCTCTGTCTGTCTCTCATCTCTCTTACCTTCCTCATTTTTCTTTCTTTTTTTATACTTGTCTTTTACTTCATGATTATCATAGATCACTTTTAATAAAATGCAATTGAGCTTTTGTTGTAATACTTCAGGCTTCCAAAATCCAAAAAAGCCTTTGGTTTGTTGCTGTGGTAGTTATAGCCTGGAACTTAGTGCTTAAAGACTGGAGAGATATAACCTACGACACTGGGATGGGAATAAGGAGGAGGGGAAGGGGAAGCTGGTGACTGGTTTGGTCTTTGTGACTTTTGACATATTGTCAAGATCAAAGTGAAAGTTGACTAAAAAAGGAATTGGGTTCTAGAATTTGGGGTACTGGATAGAGTGTTAGTATGTCCAGCATAATTGTTTTTCCTCTTTGATTCAGTCAGTGATTCATTTTATGACTTCTATTCTTTTAATCCTCTCTTTGGGAGGGGACAAGATGATGGGCCAGAAAACACAGATGCTGAAAGATATTTTAAATCTTGTGGAATGGAAAAGGGAGGCAAAAAGAATTAAAATGTCTAACAGGAAATTCTGCAATTATAGAAAAACAAAACATGATTATGCAACAAAAACAAATAGTTAAGGGAGAGATTCTAAAAATTTTATTCTCATAAACAACAACTCTGATTTCTCTTGCATTTTTTGCTTGACAATGCCCTATGAAATAGGTAGTTGAACAGATATTATCATTTGCTTTTTAGACTTTCAAAAACTGAGGCCCTAGGAAATAAAAGAAGTTGTTATAGCTAGTTATATAGCTAGAAAGTACCTGCTCAAGTTGAGATTGAAGCCCAGATCCCTGTATTTCAAGTCCTTTGTCCTTACTACTACTGCATGCTAAATCTGACTGATTATTTTTATTTTTTTTCCTAGTTTATGTAATTTTTTCCTAGTTTCTTAAGGGTGGTATAGAGTGGATTGATACCATATTACTGAGATATGTCTTAGCCATGATGCTTATTAGTTTGCTTTTGATTCAATCTTTAATACGAACAGTTTAGTTTATTATACTCCCAACTTCAATACTAATAGTCTGCACTTTTTTATAGTGTGGAAGACTCATGAAGTACCAGTAGCATCACTGGGATCTGTCTTTGCTTCAGGCTGGGAGTTAGGAGGAATTCATTGGCTCAATAACCGAGTCGATTTTCCTATTGGTCTTTTTCTGATTCTGGTAGTCTAGCAATTGTGTATCTGTTTCACACCCTAGCCTCTCAGGGCCTGAATATACAGGATCACATTATAGCATAGGGTTACTTGGTCCTTTCATTTTACAGATAAGGAAACTGAGGACAAGTGACCTGTACAAGGTCATAGAAATAAGAAACAGCAGAGATGGGGTTTAAAGTTGGGTCTTCTTATTCCTAGTCCCATATGCTTTCCTCTAGACTGTCTGGCATCACTCTTCTGAACCCCACTTTCTTAGTAACAAGCATTCCTGATACTTTCTCCCTTCACATTTGAAGTCCAACTGATTTTTTTGCCATCTGAATTTTTGCCCTCCTGACCCACCTCTGCTAGGTTTATCATCCCAAAACTTTCCTTCTGTTTGAAACTTAATGAGGCAGCATGATATAGTGGATAGCACACTCAACTTGGAATCAGAAGAACTGGATTTAAATTCTACCTTGCATACGTCCTAGTTGTGTAACCTAGATCAGCCTCCTTGTGCCTCAATTCTTCCATCTGTAAGAGGAAAGGCTTGAATGTGATGACCTCTAAGATTCTTTCTAGATTTAAATGTATATTCCTAGATATTCCTGCCTGTCCTACTCCTTTTATGGCTGACCTGACTTTGTATTTCTTGTTTGGATTCATATGCTCTAGAAAAATGTTTTCAGGTTTATATTCCTGGTATCTTCCCAGCTCTATTGATCTCCTAAGACTTAGTTCCCAGGTACCTTCATTCCCACCTGCTCTGGTGTTTTGATGTGCAAACCCTTGTTAAAACAGTTTAGCCTAATAGTGACTCTCCTTCATATTTCTCTTTATTCATCTCTAGGCTGGCTTCTTGGGGCCTACAATGCATTTTGACACAAATCTAAAATATTGCAATGGATTATCCCTCCATTGATATAGACTATAACCTCTCCCAGCCTTCTTATCCTGTGATGTTCATGCTTTATAGCAAATATGCTAACATGATAAAGAGTTTGGTTCCCATATTCTTTTTACATGAATGAGGAAAGCATTTATTAGGCACTTACTGTATGCTGGATACTGTGCTAAGTACTGGGAATACACATACAAACAAATAAGACGTTCCCTGCTCCAAAGCAGTTTACATTCTCTAGGGGAAGACAACACCTATAAGGAAGTAGTGGTTATGGAGCATAGTTTTGGAGAGAGACAGCAGAGACTATGATACATGGACTAATAGAGCAATTGATTGATATGTCTTTGCCAGGAAAGGTCTTTTCTTGGAATTAGAGTCGTCAAGTTAAGCGATCTAAAAGAAGGGGAAATATCTAAAGTCTGGAGTCAAAGGGATGGATCCTTCAGTTCCACATGTAAATGGAGGCTGGAGCTGTTAGAGGCATGAAGATGTTGGGTTGGAAGCATATGCAGAGCATGGGAGGTAATATCAGTGAATGGTGGAGGCAATTCTAACTCCAACTAGTTCAGGTTCTATGTTGGGACAAAATGAATGCATTCTCCAGTCTTTGGACAACAAATAGAGACTTTGAATTTGTCCTAATACAGCAAGAATACAGTGGAATTTAGTTTCGCTGAACTCCTCCCTTCCACTTGGTCTCTATATGGAAATGTGTCTGGTCATCTGGACAGGAAAAACTGATAATTACTTAAAGTAACACTTGTGGCTTCCAGGACTCTCCCAAATCCAAGAAGTCTAGACTCCAAGTGGCTGACTTTTTATGTCCTTAGATGGCCAGAAAATTGTGTCAGGGAAGCCTAAGCCAATCAAATTTCAGGAGCAGTTTGGTTTTCCTTGAGGAAAAGCCTTCGTTTGTTGTGGGTAAAAGAAGAGAAGCATTAGGGAAATGCTGGCTTTATAGCATACATTGTAGTACTTTTATTTTCCACCTGTTCTTCCTCCTTTTCTTCATACCTGCCTCTTTCTCTTTTTATAATTATAGAAATTATAGTTTTATATATATATAGTTATAGAAGTCCATGCTGTATTTTATACCATTCTCATATGCAAATTGTCATCGATAGCATACTGCAACCTATTTAAGAAACTAAGTGAATTTAAAAGAAAAAAACCCTTTTAAAAGAAAGGAAAAAATTTTTCTGGACTATGACAAGCAAAAAGAGGCATGGTTCATGGAGTTAGTACATAAATATAGATATATCTTCTAGTAATACTGACACTATATGTTATATGGTGATGGTTAACTACTGGTTATACTATATATATATATATATATATATATATATATAGTTAATATTATATTTTTAAAAAATAGGATTTGAGGGCCAATGATTGCAGACATCTCAAGCAATCATTGGCCCTCAAATCCCATTTTTTAAAAAGTTAACATTTTCCTGATGGATCTATGTAGTTGCAAATAAGAAAATAAAATGGTCTTAGTAGAAGAAAACCTATAGATAATCCAAAGGACAGTAGAACGACAAATGACAGGCATAAGAAAGTGTACTTAGTATGAAGAATGATAGTAAAATCCTGCTGAGTCAGAATGACTGAATTCAAATTCTTCCTCCGATATTGCCTTTGATCTAGATAGCTCTGGGTTTGACCAGATGTCCTTAGAACTCACATCCAGCTCTCAAATTTATGATCTTGTGATAAATGAAATTGGAATGCCAAACAAAAAAATGCCATATGACTGTGGGAGATTATGTAGTCTAATTGAGGAGAAAAAAATAGATGGACCTAAGTATTTGCTGGAGCCAGCTCATACAAGTTACAAGGACCAGTTGTTAAATGTTCAGTGTTCAGTTACATCTTGGAAACAGGCCAGGTACAAATTAGGGCTTGATAGATTGTTCTGTTGCCTGTGTCTTAACCTAAGAAAACAATGGGAAAATTATTAATAAGGCAATTACATTTCAAAGTATGTCATGAAATGCTTTTTCCTCTGGAGAATCAGTTGTTAAACATTTACCAGAGGGCACTTTGATGAACTATAAGTAAAGTCTACTTCACCTTCAAGAAATAACCTTTTGGCCTTCCTCAAACAATAGACCCATTCCTTTACCAACTTTATATTAATTTTCTTTTAAAACAATTGCAACCTGGGGTGCCAGGTAAACTTGTTGAAGTCGGGGATTGTAGCAGAAGCAGAACATAGTTACAACAATATTGTAACAATTATCTACTATGATTCAGTTGTTTTGATCACAGAAAATAATCCAAGATAAAGTCAACAGACTCAAGGATGAAAAATGCCATCTACTTCCAGAGAAAGAATTGTAAAACTCACAACAGATGTGCAGTTGCTTTGTTTCTGGTTTGGGATTTTTTGGAGGGAAAGGGTTGCATTAAAAGTATTGCGGTTAACTATTTTGGTGAAAGTAGAATTCTTATTGTCTTTAATATCCTTGGTGTATAGACTCTTAAGCAGGTCAACTCTGCTTCCTAAAGCAGACATTTATCTCTTTTCTCTGTCTCTGTCTCTGTCTCTGTGTCTCTGTCTCTCTTTGTCTCTGTCTCTCTGTCTCTGTCTCTCTGTCTCTGTTTCTCTCTGTCTCTGTCTCTCTCTTGTGTGTGTATGTGTGTGTGTGTGTGTGTGTGGGGGGGTTCCTTAGTATACTTCTTGGCCCATTTTCATTCATTCAGTCTAGAAACAGTTTAAAGGCCATGTTAAACAGCCATTCCTTGAAGTTCTATTTATTTTCACTTGGGAGTGGCATCTTATCTATTCTTCAACAATACAGAATATCGATTTTCAAGCATTTCTCTGAGAAAGGAGATCCAACTGTGGTTCAACATTTTTTCCAAATTCTTTTTTACTGAGAGGATTTTTGGAAGGATTTTTATAAACCACCTAATGCAAACCCCTTTTTATAAATGAGAAAATGGAGTAAGAGATTTGGAGGGACTTGTCTCAAATCACAAACATAGTAGGAGGCAAAGCCAAATTTATTTGAACTTAGAACTTCTGACTAGAAATCCATCATTTTTCCTATTGTACCATTTTTTGGATGGCTCAGAAATCCATCCAAGAATTTGACTGCCAAGCAGTTTCTATCTATTGTGCCATTATTCTCTTTTGTTGTCGTTCAGTTTTGTCATTCAACTTGTGACTCCATGGACCACCTCACAGCACACTAGGTCATTCTATCCTTCCCTGTCTCTCAAAGTCTGTCCAAGTTCATGCTCATTGTGTCCATAACACTACCCATGTCATCCTCTGCCATCCACTTTTCCTTTTGCCTTCAATCTTTCCAATCTCAGAGTCTTTCATAATGAATCCTATATTCTCTTTATGTGGCCAAAACTTCAACTTCGATATTTAACTTTTCAGTAAATAGCTTGAATTAATTTCTTTAAATATTGAATGATTTGATCTCTTTGTGGTTCAAGGGACTCTTGAAAGTCCAGCACCACAATTCAGAAACATTGATTTTTGTAGCTCTCAGCCTTCTTTGTAGTCCAACTTTCACAGCCATACATTGCTACTGGAAAAACGTGACTTTGAATATATGGGCCTTTGTTGGCAAGGTGATCAAGTTGGATTTGAACTTAGAAAGATGAATCTTCCTGACTCCAGGTCTGGCACTCTATCTGCTGTGCTACCTAGCTGCCCTTAGTATTTTCTAAATGATGCCATATACCTATGAATTATATAAGATTGCAATTTTCAATGAGCCAGATCTGTGGGTAATCCAAAGGGCAATGGAGAGACACTTGTTGGGTATAAGTAGGCTGCTGCATAAAAATGATAATTTACATCATTGTCTTGTCTTGACTCCCCCTGCTGTAATGTTAACCCCTTGATAGCAGGTACCATATCTCTCTGCTCTGTCTCCCTTTTTCTCTCTCTGTTTCTATCTCTTACCTTCTTTCTCTCTTACTCTCTGTCTCTCTCTGTTTGTCTGTCTCTCTCTCTCTTCCGTGTGTGTGTGTGTGTGTGTGTTTAAGGGGGTACTTAGCACACTTCTTGGAACATTTTCATCCATTCATTCCTTCTAGAAATAGTTTAAGGGCCATATTAAATAGTCATTCCTTGAAGTTCTATTTATTTTCCCTTGGGAGACCAGAATGGCAGATAAAAGCTATAAAGCCATCATTAAATGATGAGGACCCTTAAATCAGGATCCTGGAACTATTCCCAGAACCCAGAGGTGAATAGTTGGGGATTCATCTCAGGAACTTAATGGATCCAGAGAAATTGTCTTGCCTGGGGAAGTCCCAACTGAATTATAATAGATGTAGAGAGTTTCTTTTGGAAGATTAAAGAGTTTTTTTACATAAAATAATTATAGAAATCAGATCCTTCCACATGGTATTCAGAACCTTGAAGGCTCACAATTGAACATTCTAGACTTGGAGCCAAAAGGACCTTGAGTTCCAGTTCCAACTCTCATCATTCATCACATGACCTCGGACAAATGATTTAACTTTTCAGTTTTTTCATCTACAAAACGAAGATAATAATAAGACAATTGCAACATTGACCTAACAGGGTTATTTCAGGAAAATGCTTTGCAAAACTGAGAAGTCTATATTTTGTGTTGTTAATTCATAGGATGCTACCCTCATTCTTTCTTAAATTCTTCCTGGCAAGTTGCAGACTATGATCTGCCTCTTAAATGAGGCTTTCTTTCACCAAGTTATTGTTTTTTGCCTTTCATTACTGTCAAAGCAAATAAGCATCAATGCTACTGAAATGACAATAATAGGCATTCTCCCTCATTCCAATGGACAACAGGTCACTTTCTTTGTTCACCTCTGTGTATTCATCCTATCTTTACTCTTTCATCCTTTCAGTTTATTCTTTATACTACTGTCAGAATCATACAAATAGTGATTCAGCGCTCATAGAGGCTCAGAGGAAGAGGAAGGGGAACCCTGGGTACTTAACTATTTCATATGCAATCTGAGATTATTTAGCTCTTTCCAGAGATATATAAGTAAGGGGCACAAAGTTGGGATTTCGGTGTAAGGGTCTTAAGAAGACTTTCTCTCTAACTCTGGTCGTAGAAATATAAGACTAAAGTTTCCAAAGTTTTTTTCCCCCTCTTCCCCTAGGAAGTATTTATTGGGTTGGATGTTCAATTGAAATATTAGTTCTTTTATTGAACTCAAGCAGTAGTTGAGTGGGATGCTTCTTATCTGCAGCTGTGAAAGGTCACAATACAGCCAAGAATCTGTAGGAAGGCAATGGTTTTAATTAAATGATAGTATTGGCATTTAACATTTCTTGTAAAATTTTCTAGCATGATCTATAGCAGCTTTCCAGGAATACTCTGGAAGTTTTCACTCTACTCCCTTTGCTAGGAGGGTCCCAGGTTGTATTGCCCTTTATTCTCCACTTGCATGTGAATTGGATTGAAGTGAGGAAGGACTGTGCAAAGTCACTGGCTTCACTTTCCCCTCCAGAGCCATCTGGGTCCAGTGGCAAGACACAGATGAAAACAACTAGAGATGGACCTGGATGCAGTGGGAGACCTTAACCTTTGAAAGATGAAAGTCTGTCCCAGGTCTCAGTTGGATTGAGGCAATTCATTCAGTGGATAAGACTAGGTAAGAAATGAGGTAAAGAATGGCCTCTTTTACATAGTTAAAAAAAAATCAATTTGTTTTGGCGATGTGATGAGAGAGCGGTTCAATAGCCTTCAAATAAACAGTTTTAGTATAAGAGACTTCTAAGACTTGAGAGCATTGTGTGATATTACACCTAGCCTTAGCATTAGAGATAGTTGGAGATATGCTTCTAATTAATGATATACAATATATAATGATATAAAGGAACCTCTCCTGGAATCCTTACTGGGGACTTAAAGTCTGAGAAACCCAGACTTTATTTGTTTATTTAGTTTTCTTACTTTTTTTTTTTTTAACATTTTGGGATTATGGTATATAACATCTCGTGTTTACTGCTATAATTATGTTTAAATCAATCAACCAATCAATCCACAAAAATATAATGTATTAAACACTATGGCTTAAACACTGTCTTAGGCAGTGGCGGTATAGACAGAAATAAAAGAAAAAACTTAAAGAGAAGATTCTTTATTTTGGAACAGCTAGATATTCTTTTTCTTTGAGGCAAAACAAATGTACTTCCCTGAACAAGCATTTATGTAACAGTGGTGCTTCTTCTCATATGCACGTTACCCTGGGGAGCCAAGTCTATATAACCATCAGCTCTACTCCTCAGCCAAATTCACAGAATCCAATGATCATACACTCTTTTTGAAAGCCAACTTGAGGTTGCTACAAATCTTTCCTCATCTCAGACCAGTTCATTCCAGTTACTATTATTATGAGAGAAATATCTCTTCTCTGTGTTGACATGGTGGGTAACTTTTGCCAAATATATATTTACCATAGCATAGAAATTATGGAGGCAAAAACCCTTACATTTTGTTGTTATGCTCAAACATAAATTCAGGCCTCAGAGAAAACCTGAACAACTATGAGAAGTTGGACAAGGTTCTTTGTAGACAAAATTGTGTGGAAGTGATAGAGAAATACTTTATTTCCATATTGCAATTTTGTAAATTCCTCTTAGGCTATAAAAGTTAAAGAGAAAATAGATCCACATTCCCATGCTTTTTCCAATGTCATAAAAATTGAGCAAACTGAACCAATCATAATTTTATAGATTCCTTAAGGAAATGAACTTCATCAAACCAACTTTACAGGTAAAGAAGTCAAGTTGCAGATTAAACTACACTTAGAAGATTCAAAATTAAATTGATTGAGGAAGAGGATTTATTTATTTCCACAGAGTCAAGGACAGTTGAGTTTTTTCCTTTGGCTTCTTATCTAAAGCAGTGCTTAAGGTTCTGAAGTAATTTTTACATCCCAGGGGACAGCCTTTGTTCAAGTGAGGTTAACATCAAAATAGACTTTTAGTAACTAAAAACTGCAGGAGGAAAGAGCCAGAGTCCCAGATAATAAAAGGAAATAAAAAATTCCTATAACACTATGTATTAAGTACTATTTTAGTCTCAGAGAGGAAGTGAGCTGTAGTGGCTAGAGAATTAAGAAGACCAGTTCAAATCTTTTCTCTGACACATACTAAACAGCTAATTTGTTGATCTGTACCATGAAAGGCAATCCTATTTTTAAAAATGCAATTTAAAAATTCTGAACTTAGCCATCAAAACACAAATATTTCTGTATGTAAACTCTAAGACACAAAGAGGATTACATGTGCAATGGTAAATCCTGATTTCATACTGCTTGCATTTTTTAAACAAAAGCTACATAATAAATTCAACACGTTACCCTCAAAAGTGTTCTGGTTATCTGCACATTTTTACAAACTTCCTTCTTTTTTTGCTCTATGCTTTTAAAAATATTTCAGTGATTCTACAAAAGTATTTTGCTGTATTAATGGCAAGTCTAGACAGAAAAAATATGATAAAAGCAAAATTTATAATAGGCATTGGTCTTATGGTCAAAAAAACAAAACAAAACAAAACAAAAAAAAAAACCTGCTGCGAAATCCTGACTCTTACTAACTTGATGACCTGGGGAAATCACTGTCTCCAGGAACTCTTGAGCACCTCACCTATCTACTGAGATCTAGATTTTCCATAACAGGAGTGTTTGGCAGTGAAAGATCCTTTTTGTATTTGTTTATATGTAGGGCAACTAGGTGGTATAGTGGATAGAGCATTGGGCTTGGAATCAAGAAGACTCATCGTCATGAGTTCCAATCCAGCCTCAGATATTAGCTGTATGACTCTGAGCAAGTCACTTTACCTTCATTGATGCCTCAGTTTCCTCATCTGAAAAGTGAACTAGAGAACCATTCCATTATCTTTGCCAAGAAAACTCCCCAATGGGGTCACAGAGAGGTGAACATGACTAAAATCACTGTAGAACAACAAGAAGTGAGCTCTGTGAACCCTGTCCTACTTTGCTGCCTTTTTTTGTCCTTTGGTCCCTAACTCTGTTTCTTCCTGGTGCCAATTCTCCTTCCCATCCATAATATTTTATTTTTCCAAATACATGTAAAGATAGTCTTCAACATTCATTTTTGTCAAATGTTGCGTTCCAAATTTTTCTCCCTACCTTATTCCCCTCTCTCCCCCCAAGACAGTAAGCTATCTGGTATAGGTTAAATATGTACAATCCTTTTAAACATATTTCTATATTTGTCATGTTATGCAAGAAAAATCAGACCAAAAGGGGGATAAAACATGAGAAAGAAAACAAACAAGCAAACAAACAAAAAAACCGAAAATAGTACATTTTGATTCACGTTAAATTTCCATAGTTCTCTTTCTGGATGCAAATGTCATTTTCCATCCCAAATCTATTGAAATTGCCTTGAATCACCCCATTGTTGAAAAGAGCCAAGTCCATTGAAGTTGATCACCACATAATCTTGCTGTTACTTTGTAAACTGTTGTCTTGGTTCTGCACTCTTCACTTAGCATCAATTCATAGAAATCTTTCCAAGCTTTTCTGAAATCAGCCTGCTCATCATTTCTTATAGAACAAAAACATTCCATTATCTTCAAATACCATATCTCATTCTGCACTGGCTTGCTTTGGTCACTTCCAGGTACATTTGCCTATCAGAACCTGCCTTAAAGAAAGAAGGGAGTTGTTTATGAAGCTATTGAAGGAGGAATAGGATATAAGCAAGAACTGACTTTTGAGAATCAGATATCCTAAATGACTTTTGAGGTCAGTTATTCAAGGAGAGAAAAGCAAAATGATTGCACTCAATAGAGGATTGTCTTTGTAAGATTAAGCATTGACGATTAATTCAACAGATATTTACTGAGTGCACATCTATTACAAATAAGGAACTGTCTGACCACTCTGAGGGAGATACAAAGATGAATGTGACTTAGTTCCCCTCCTCTGGACTCTCTAGGAAATTGGAGGCCATTTCTTTTCATTTCAATCTCTGTCAGCCTCTGAATTAAAGGAAATCAAAGCCCTGGGGCTTTGAAACAAACCTTTAACAGGAAGACTTTTAGAAGATAGGATGTATATTAAATCTTTGAAGGCTAAAAATGAGGCAAACTCCTTCCCTTAGCTTGGGCTTCCAGGGAAAGATTTTTTTTTTTTAACTTATACTAAAACTTGACTGATTTTGTTGCTGTCATTCAGTTGTTGTCTGCCTTTTTGTGATACTATGGACTATAATGCTCATAAGGTTTTTGTTACAAAGATGCTAGAGTGGTTTGCAATTTCCTTCCCTAGTGGATTAAGGCAAACAGAGAGCTAGTATATGTCTGAGGCTGGATTTGAATTCAGGCCCTATCCTTTGAGCCAACCAACTATCTCTAATTTTATAGACTATAGTAATTTTTCAGCCTTCTATCAAATTGGGGGTAGGAGATGTTTTTCCATTGTTTTGTTCATGAAAAACAATGGCTTAGCAAGTTAATAATGGAAACAATACTACAAGAAGAAACTCTAAAGTACTTAAATCAAAAATTTAAAGTCACTTAATCAATAATCAGTTTTAAAGTATAACTAGCCACGTCATTAAAAATTAGTGTTACCAAGTCAAGCCTGGCAGTACCATATCAGCACACCAATAGCAGTTCAAAATGAATTATAAGTACTTAAAAGTAATAAAAATGTTTACAAACCACTATTCCATAACTTGGATTTTTCACTAGTTTAGCTAAATAATTCCCTTCGCAATTCTTCTCTGCCTTAGTCTGGTAGAATTTTTGTTTCTAAATCAAGATCAGCTTCCTATAAGTTCAGGGAAAGGAGTTTATTTTGTCTTCACCAGAGGGAATAGTGGTATCAGGAAGACTCATTTTCACGAGTTCTAATTCAGCCTGAGATAGAGGGGATGGGAAAGAGGGAGAGAGAGAGAGAGAGAGAGAGAGAGAGAGAGAGAGAGAGAGAGAGAGAGAGAGAGAGAAGAGAGAGACAGAGAGAGAGAGAATGAATACACTTATGCTGTAGTAAAAAGAGAAGATTTGAAAGGAATCCAACAAACCTGAGTTCAAAGCCAGGTTGGGTCATTAGCTGCATTTCTTACAATTAATTTCCTTTGTGAAATGATTATTAGGACTGCCCAATCTACCTATTGGAGTTGCCTAGTGGAGATGAAGTCATGAATGTGAACTTCTGCTTATTTGTTAGGTTTATAGCTTCAAAATGGGAAGAGAAAAAGAGGTCCCTAGAGAGGGACCCTTAGAAGTCCCTAATCCGCTTTATTCATTTTACTCATGAGGAAAAGGAGACCCAGAGAGATGAAGTGATTTGCCTGAAGTCACACAGCCACTAAAAGCACATAGTTATGTATGTATGACACCGTTATGAAAAGTGGGAGATAAAGCAGGAAAAATAAGCTGGGATTCACTATGGCTCATTATTTTCTGACTTGAATATGTTAGTTAAGGTTGCTTTGTCTATACTTTGACATATGGATGTTAGAGGTAGGATGTTGCCTTAGGGCTCATGTAATCCAACCTTTTCATTTTACAGGTGGAGAAACTGAGGCAAAGTTAGTAAATTGCAGAGTTGAGATTTGATGTCATGACTTCCAATTCTAAGACCATTTCTCATTTACTCCATTGCTGCCCTCTGCCAGTTGAATTCACTCTTGCTTCCTCTAAGTTTTTCTGACATGGGAACCAGTTTTGTTTGTTTTTGTCTTGTTTTTATTTTCACACTGTGATGTCTATGTTTGAAATAAAGATTTATTTCCCATGGAATTCAGAAGATCTTATCTATGTAAATCAATAGCTTAGGTTCTAGAAATTTGCTTTCGAAATACTGAGCTGTTAGTTAATATGTGAGTTATGAAATCCATTTGAAGTTGATGCTTTATCTTTGTGGATAGATTAGCACATCTCATTCCAGTTTTTGATATTGAAACTAACATTTCAAAATTTCTTTCTTTCTTTCCTTCTTTTTTTCTTTCTGGAAATTGGGGTTAAGTAACTTGCCCAGGGATCACACAGTTAAGAAGTGTTAAGTGTCTGAGGTCAAATTTGAACTCAGGTCCTCCTGACTTCAGGGCTGGTGCTTTATCCACTGTACCACCTAGCTGCCCCCCTCAAAATTTCTTTACCAATTCTTTGCCCTTTAAAATAAAACTCTCTCTCTCTCTCTCTCTCTCTCTCTCTCTTTCTCTTTCTCTCTCTCTCTCTCTCATAGTAGTGATGGGGAGCAGTGTCCAGTGCCTATTATGAATCTCCTTAAGGAGAAAAACTTAGTAGGAGAAAATTTTGGGGAAAAAACCCAACACTTCTTCAGGAAATAATATGTTTATAGATCTTTATCTACTTTACAAAGACTTTACCAGCTCAGTCTTTTATTTTTTTCAGTGAACTCAGTTAAAAAAAAAACCCCAACATTTTCCCATATTTGTCATGTTCTGCAAGAAAAATCAGACCAAAAGGGGAAAAAAAACACAAAAAAGAAAAAGGTGAAAATGCTATGTTTTGATCCATATTCAGTCTCTATAGTTGTCTCTCTGGCTGTGGGTGGCACTTTCTATCCCAATCTAATGGAATTGTTTTGAATCAGCATGTTTCTGAGAAGAGACAAACCTATCACAGCTGATCATCACATATTCTTGTTGTTACCATGTACAATATTTTCTTGTTTCTGCTTACTTCACTCAGCATCAGTTCATGTAAGTATTTCCAGACTTTTCTGAAATTAACCTGCTCAACACTTTTTATAGAATAATAATATTCCATTACATTAGTATACCATAACTTATTCAGCCATTCCCCCATTCAATTTCCAATTCCTTGTCACTGCATAAAAACACCACAGCCTCCCACCATCCCAAATTCTCTGTCTATAGTGTTCTTTATATTTATCACAGGTATGGTGACCTTAAACCAAGGACTAGATCCAGGAAATTTGATTGCAGCATGAGACAACTAGTTGTATTGGAAAATTTAATTTTTTTTAGTATTTTTTATTTTTATTTTTAGTATTTTTATATTTTTATATTTTTATAATTTTTTAGTTTAATTTAATATTTTATTTTTTTAGTAAAATTTTTAATTTTTTAGTATTTATTTATTTTTTTATTTAATTTTTTTAGTAATTTAATATTTTTAGTAAATTTAATTTTTAGTATTTTTAGTATTTTTAGTATTTATTTAATATTTTTAGTAAAATATTTAGTAAAAATTCTATGTACTGTGTAAGAGACTTGGGAGAGCCAGTCTGCCAAATTGGTCTAGGAGTCAAGAAAACCTAGCTTCAAACCTAAACTCTGATGTGAAAACAGCTAAATAATCATGACTGTGACTTTACTTCTCAATGCCCAAGCAGCTCCCCAAGACTATAAGTCACAGACAAGTCTGTAGCCAGAGGAGCTGGGTGTGAATCCTGCCTATCTGTCACTTCTTCTGTGACCTTGGGTAAGACATTTCATCTCTCTTTCACTTGGAAAATAGGGAGAGGTAAATGAGAAAACTTCTAAGGTCTATTCCAGGTTTTAGTCTATAATGAGATTTTCTACCTCTGACCAAATATGGAGCTTAATGACTGAATAATTGAGTTGACTATTCTCTGTGGTTTTTGACAATCAGCTCTTTAGTAAGGTTGAGTTAATGATGGGTCATATTAAATATTCATATTTGAAGAGGATTATTTCTTGGGATTTCAGATGGACATGTTAATAGGCACTCAAATGAAGGTGCATCCTCTTCACTAAAAAAGCATCATGGCAGGATATAAAGCACAGATGCCTCGGCTCTAAATGTCCCAGGTTCTGGTCTCAGTGATAGCACTGTCTGGCTGGACAATTGACTCAAAATTTTTGTGCTTCAGTTTACTCATCTCTAAAATAAACAGGCTGCCCTAGATGATTTTTGTGGTCTCTGCCAATTCTGATGTCTGATGATTCAATTTTTCCATTAACTATGTTGTGTGTTTCTTCTTCCTTGAATTATTTGTTCCAAAAATTCTAAGTTTCCATAAAGGCACAAACTGAATTTGGGTGCACTGGGAAATTACAATGGAAAGCAAATTTCTTCTGTTTGAAGAATCCCCAAAGTCTGGGAGATGAGGTGCAAGGGAGCTGTACAGTTCAAAATTCTGTAGGTCTATGGGGCATTCCAGTGATGCAGTCATCACATGGAGAGTGAACTTTAGGAGGGGAGGGAAGAAGATCCAGAAAGCTACGTAGTGATGGGGAAGAATTGGCTGTGTGGGCAGAGGGATCATTGCAGAGATTCTGCTTAGCAAGTGCCAGCCACTAGGAAAGTCCAGGGATGGGCAAGGAGGAGCATTGTGTGAAGAGATGTGGAGTCACTTTTCATTTCTATTCTGTCAGTTTTTGACCTCATTAAAAAACAATGTTCTTATATTGGACTACTTGCCATCTAGGGGAGGGAGTAGGGGAAGGGGGATAGAAATTGGAACAAAAGGTTTTGCAAGGGCTAATGTTGAAAAGTTGTCCATGCATATGTTTTGAAAAATAAAAAGCTTTAATTAAAAAAAAAACAATGTTCTGTTTTGTAGAGTTCCCCAAATGAAGAAAGTTATAGGAAACTATAACTGGAAGAAGTCAGAGAATTCAGTAGAGGATCAGACCAAGTGATCTAAGATTCTTTCCGGCTCTGAATCTTATGATCCTTTCAATTCCATTCCCTGTGATTTCACTCGACAGACACTTATCAGGCTTCCATGGCATGAATTTCAGATAGTAAGGGATATACAAGGGAAAACAAAGGGATAATTTTTTTCCTTGTTCTTCACTTGTGTTTGACTCTCGGTGATTTCATTTGGAATTTTCTTGGCAGAAATACTGGAGTGATTTGCCATTTCCTTGCATTTCATTTTACAGATGAGGAAAATGAGGCAAACAAGGTTAAATGACTTGCATTCGATTTGACATGGGCCCTGATGTCATGGAACTCAGAGCCAAGTAAGAGAGTAAAGTACAAACAGTTCCTTTTTATGCCAAGCATTTGTGATGCTGTCAGTGTGATTGATTGTTCCACTGATACATATCATAGATCTTCTATAACTTAATAGAAAGTCTTGAAGATTTGCTAGAGAGATAACCAGTGCAATGGATAGAGAGCTAGATCTGAATCACACACCCTTTTAAGCAAATCATTACTTTCTCTAAGTCTCAGTTTACTCATCTGCAAAATGAGAGAAAAACTGAGTTCAATGTCATCTAATATCTCTTGCAGCTTTAGATTTATTGTCCTATAGTTAAATGATCCCTGACCCGATGACTGATTTACTTCTTGAGTCCCATTTAGCCAGATTGGCCCTCACCTAAATGATAGAATCTGCTCCCAGGACTATCATTCCACTTCATTAATTCATTCAACAAACAATTATTAAGCATTTACTGTATGCTAGGCACAGTGCTAAGCTTTGAGGATACAGAAAGAGGCAAAAATCAGTCCCTGTCCTCAAAGAGTTTACAGTCTAATGGGGGAGACAACAAAGCAAACTATGTACAGGATGAAAGGGGGAAGGTACTGGAATTAAGAAGGCTTGGAGAGGATCCTTAATCTGGTAGGATCCATGAATCTTCTTCCTTATTTCTTCTCTCTCTGTCTTCCTTCCTTCCTTTTCTCCTTTTTTCTCTCTTTTCTTTTTCAATCATTTACTCATTTATTAATTTTTCAACTTTTTTTTTCAGGATGTAAACTGTAGCATTAAGTAATAAGGAAGAAATTTCTAAGGGCAGGTTAATATATTCTGAAGTATGATTATAAAAGAGGATAAGAAATCTTGATTTTTTAAAACACCATTACAGGTAAAATACAGCAACAATTTTCCTCCTCAGCACCCAAGAGATTGTATTTACCATGAACAGATACTGGAATGAGGGTTTCACTGAAACATATTAGCTATATGACTCACAGCAAGTCACTTGTCAGTGCCTCAGGCACATATCACACCAATAAATTGAAGAATTGTGTTTTGATATGCATTGGTAGGAGTTTTCCTTTCCTGGAGTGTCTACATTTCCACTCTCCCTCTTCTAAAAACCATTATCAACATTACCACCACTACCACCATCACTACCACCACTGTCAGTAACAGCAGCCACAAAACCCCAAGAATATCTGGCATCTAGTGCAAACATTTCCTACATTGTAAGTATTGAAGATAGGATTTGTTTAGTTGCTGGACTTGAAGCCAAGAGGATCTAGATTTAAATTCTCTCTCCAAAACTTTCTAGTTGTGTAACTTTAGGTAAGGTGCATCCTGTTCCTTAATTTCCTCATCCATAAAACTAGAAGACTGGATTCTATGACGTTGAAGACCTTTCCCAGCTATTTATCTATGATTCTATGTCTTTAAGTCTAGTGTTCCTTCTGTCATGAAATAAATTTCCTAGAAACATAATTCCAGTTTCCTTGTAATTCTCCTGCCTAGGAGGATAGAAGGAGAAATGGGATAATTTCTTTCTAAGCCAACTTTTTCAGATAAACTTTTAAAACTTAGATTTAGGCAAGTGGGCTGGGAAACAAAGCCCCAAATGTCATACTGCTAACAGAGTTTACCCCTAGTATCTGTAGGCTTAGCCAAAGCCCTCTTTTCCTCTATGAATAACCATATATTTTAATCACATTTTGGTGCCTTAAGATATGACTTATCTTCTTACTAGAAGTACTTCCTTGTGGATTAATTCTTGCTTACTTTTAATAAGATCAGGTAGAATCAGGTGATTATGTCAGTCTATCGATAAGAGGAAAATGGAATAACAATTCCTGCTGAAACGAAGTTGACTGTATAGGAAGTAGCCTAATTAGTGCTAAAAAAGAACAATTCAGGTCCATCTCTCAAGTAAAAAGTTCATTTTATTTCCATGCACTAACATATAAAAGTGCTTTGGAAACTTTAAACTGCTATATATTTGCTAGCTATTATTGTTATTATTACTATTATTGTCAGCTTATAAAACATTCTAAAAGTATTCATTCACTCTACAGAAATGGAAAAATTCTCTATAGCAAATATATCACAAATATGGCCATTTAATAGTTAATGTACTTAAAATAAAGAGTTCTTTCATTAGTATATTTATGTATATTAACTGCATTTAAATATACTTAGTACATTGTCAAATATAGGAGCATGGAATCATAGATTTAGAGATGAAAAGAATCTTAGAAAGTCCAACCCCCTAATTGTACAGATAAGGTAGTAATGTTTTTCAAAGGTAATAAATGGCAGCATCCAATTCAAATATTTGACTATTTCAGATAGTCCTAAGTACATGTGCAGACTAAAGACTCATCCATATGTGCAACAGTAAATGCTCTAGAGTCAGATGCTGTTTTATGGACATAATTTTATAGTATTTTCTCCTTGACCTGGGAGCTCTGGATTTTGGTTATGATATTGCTGGGAATTTTCATTTTGAGATTTCTTTCAGGAGGCGATCAGAGTTTTTTTAAATTTCTACTTTGTCCTCTGCTTCTAAGACACCATGATAGTTTTAATTAATAATTTATTGAAATATATTATCTAGGTTCCTTTAATTTTCTTTTCATAGCTTTTAGGTAGTCCAATAATTCTTAAATCATCTCTCCTTAATCTATTATCTATATCAATTATCCGTCTTTATTTTTTAAAATGATTTTGTTTTTCCAATTTATATGAAAAAATAATTTTCAACATTTACTTTTTAAAAATGATAAGTTTGGGGAAGCTAGATGGAACAGTAACTAGAGCACCACCCCTTAAGTCAGGAGGACCTGAATTCAAATCCTGACTCAGATGCTAAGCACTTCCCAGGTGTGTGGCTCTGGGCAAGTTACTTAAACCCAATTTCCTCACCAAAAAAAAAAAAAAAAAAAAAGTTCCCAGATTCAGATTTTCTCCCTTTCTTTTATCCTTTCACCCTCCCTGAGACAACAAGCAACTTGATTTAGGTTCTATGTCATTATACGTTGTCTTCTATTTTTATTTTTAGTCTTTTGACTTAAAAAAAAAACTTTTTTGATGTCTCATGGAGTCAATAGCTTTCATTTAACTAATTTTAATTTTTATGGAGTTGTTTTCTTCTGTGAGCTTTTTGTACCTTTTTTATCATGTAGTCAATTCTGATTTTTAAGGAATTTATTTTCTTTAGTATTTTTGTGCTTCTTTTTACCGAGTTGTTATTTCCTTTCATGATTTTCTTGCATTGTTTTCATTTCTTTTCCTAATTTTTCATCTAGTATTCTTACTTGGTTAAATTTTTTTTTTGCTATTAAAAAAAATCTTTAATTATGCCAAAAATTCTTGTTAGTCTGTGCTCCCATTCTTACCACTTAGGGCCCTAGTTCCCTTGTGATCACAATTGCTCTTCTCTGCTCCAGAACTGGGTAATGGGCAACAAAGCTGCCTCATGGCTCTTGATCTGGTATCTAGTATCAGCGCAGAGAACTAGGTGTTAAGCACACTTATTGTCCCTAGATTCTGGGTGTTCCTAGTGCCTCATATGCTTTTACCTTCTAATACAATAATTTTTTTCATGAAGCAAGGGAGAAAAATGGGCCTCCCACAGCTTCATGAATGGAGTACATGTTGTTGTCTATGTTACTGTAATAAAGAATGCCATTAATCAATGTGAAAACTGAGTCAGCTACAAGTAATGACTTATCAGTCATTTAGTACTGTGTTTTCTGCCAGGACTTTTCTAGCCAACATTTCTAATCACAGGCATGGTGATCTGACTTACCTCATTTGTTATAGTTGGTTTCAGTAGTATTAGTTGTCACTGTCTGCTTTGGGACTTGTAAGGCTAAAAATTCAAGGCTTTTCATTTTCTTTATGTATATGTGTGTCAAATTTCTATTGGTGGGAAAGAGAAGTTTTAGTTTAAATAAACTAAGTTTCCCAGAGAGGTGGTGAATCAGGATCCAGAGAACATCAACTCAGTTATACTTAATTAAAATAGATCTTTATATTCACCTTTTTATGTCTCTCATTTAAAAAAAAAAAAGATCCTGCTCCCTGTGAAATCTGATTTAGGTCCTTCTTATACAACTAGAGCAAACCCTATCTCTTACAAGAGTGTTCAGATAATGATTTCTCTGTTGTTCCAGTCTGTTCACAAGACAAACAAACCAGTGAATGATATGAAAATAAAAGGCCTTTATTTATTACATGAGCGCTCTGAGTCATACAAGGGAAGGTATAAGGATTAATTTGAGACAACTAGAGACATGAAGAAGGAAGCAAGGGGAGAAGGACTTAGGGCAAAGCACAGATGGGTTTTATCTGGATTATAATAATAAAAGACAAGGGCATAGCTACATTCTAGCAGTTCAGCCAGTGGAAGGGTATCATTGCAATTAGGGCTTGTGAGAAAAAAAATGGAGAGAAGTGAGTAGAACCAAGAGAACATTGTGTACAATAATAGCAATTTTGTTTCAAGAATTAAAGGCTACATGAAGAAAGAAGCTATAAGAACTAATAGAACCATAAATAGAATATTTATACATACATATATATGTATGTGTATAATTATGTATATGTATTTGTTTATAATGGTAGCCATCTCATGGGAGAGAGGGAAGGAAAAAAAGAAATTTACATGATAAGTTTGTTGTAGATATGGAGGAAATAGCAAGTTGTTCATGGTAAAT
Organism: Sarcophilus harrisii; assembly: GCF_902635505.1. Lineage (NCBI taxonomy): Eukaryota > Metazoa > Chordata > Mammalia > Dasyuromorphia > Dasyuridae > Sarcophilus > Sarcophilus harrisii. The sequence continues at coordinate 66,457,641 of NC_045431.1, forward strand.
TCACAGTTTCATACACAGTCATCACTTTTATATATTATATTCTGTTATGGGAAAGCCTGTTTTATTCTGTGAATCAAAAGCAAAATAAACTGGAAAACAGAAGAAAGGTGTCATTGGGCCAGTAAGCTGATCAGTGAGAAGAAGAAAGGGAACAATGCTCTGAGAGGCACTTCCTAGACTTGGCATTTGGGCTGTTCCCAATTTCCATTTCTTCTAGTTCACTACATGAATTCTGATTCCTATGTCACAAAACAAGACAGCTCCAAGTCGGGGGTCAGAGCCAGAGATTCTATAGAGAGGGACAAAGCATCTAGCAGGTGCATTTTATTGGTTCTTTGCTTCTTCTGGAACAGACAAGGAATTATCTGTCAGGAACTAAAAATTCACAGGGCATGAGAAGGTTCCAAATATCAGGTAAAGAAAAGGGAGAACTAGAAATATGCAATAGGAGAAAGCCAGTTAAATGACTGACCATGACTAGGACATCAAAGTGGACAGATTTTTTTTTTGCACTATTTCATTCTTTGAATTTACCAATATTTGATGCACAGTTTCATAGAAAATCTACCCCATTAAGAGTGCCAGTGCTCTTCATGCCCTCAACTCTGACGTATTGGTGGCTGTTCCTATACCAAACTCATATGATTTACTTTCTGATGTTGTCCTATTTATGAATACAAGTTATATATAGAGGGAATTAGGTGATATAATGGATAAACAGAGAGCTAGATTTGCAATTATGAAGAGCTGAGTCCTGCCTTGGACACTCATGGTGATCCTGGGCAAGTCAATTAGATCCTGGGCAAGTCTATTAGCCACTATTTCCTCATCTATAAAATTTATTACATATATCTCAGAAGGTTTTCATGAGAATCAGATGAGGTAACATTTTAATAATCCTTCACAACCCAGACTTAGTCTTTTTATACTTTTTTCTACTCACATACACACACACACGTAGGTAGATGCACATACATATAGATAAATATAGATATAAATAGCTAAATAGACATTCATATAAATAGCTAAAAACATTCATACAGATAGATACAAATACATATAACTAGCTAGCTAGATGTATACACATTCATAGAGACAGATAGATTGATAGCTAAGTACATATACATATAGATAGATTGATATGTGCGCATATATATATATATATATATATACGTACATATAGATAGATACACAGACCCACAGATAGATAGTTAGCTAGATAAACATACATATAGAGATATACACATATAGTTAAACAGAGATAGATGAATAGATACACACATATATAGATAGATATACATATATATGGATAGGCTCTATTTTATATATCTACATATATTTATATATATATGTATATGTATATATATATATATACACACACATCCATTACACACACATGTTATATATATATACATATACATATATTTATATAAATTTATATATATAAAATATGTGTGTGTAATAGATGTATGTATTCTATAATCTAGCACCTCTGAATTTTCCTCAAACAATAATCAATCAACATTTATTAAATACCTCTTATGTGCTAGGCACTTTTAAGGGGTAGGGCTACAAAAAAAGGCAAAAAACAGTCCCTGTCTTCAAGGGACTTAAATCTAAAGGGGAGGGGGTGGGCAACAGAGAAAGCTATATAAGGATAAATAAAAAGTAATTAGAAGGGATGGGAAAGGCTACCAGTAAAACTTATCATTTCATCTTCCAACTCCACCTTTAAAGGCTCTCCTCTCTTTCTGCAATGTTATTGCCTCATCTTCACCTCCTTGCTCCCTTGAATTCCTTCAAGACTCATCTCAAAACTCACCTGCTTCAGGAGACCTTTCCCAGTCTCTTTCTACTGCTAGATAATGCTGTCTTTGAAATGACATTTAACTAGACCTAGCATTTTTAACCTGGGCTTCCTGAACTTATGTCGATGACTACATTTCAAAACAATTGGCTTCTACTGGATTACCATGTGTTGGATTTTATTCATTTAAAAGCAGTTTTCTGAGATGGCATCCACTGGTTTCACATGACTGTTAAAGGAGTCTACAAAGAAAAAAAATGGTTAAGATTCCATGTTTACTTTAGTTTAAAATTTTTGATTTTATGATCTTAAATCCTTTCTTCAGTAACTATTTCAGCAGCAACAAGAACTCTGTGTGACTGGAACAACTACCTCTGGAAAAAAAATTTTAAAAAGTACTTTAAGCTAGCTGGTCTACTGGATAGAGTGTCTTATTGGTCCTGGATATAGGACAATCTGAGTTCAAATATGAATTTAGTCTCTTACTGGCTGCATGACCTTAAGCAAGTCACCTAGCACCTATTTGAGCCATCTTTCTCATCTGTAAAATGGGAATAACAATAGCACTTATCTTGCAGTGTTGTTGTAAAGACCAAATGAGATATTTGTAAAGTACTTAGTGCAGTGCCTAGTGCACAATAGGTACTTTCATTCTTGTTTCTGCCCTTTCCTCCCTCTCCCTTTTCAACTCTGTATTGTACTTTCTGATCACCATTTTGAATCATTAATATTGAAATATAAATTAAGATTCACCTAACAGAGTCCTGCAGGAATGGGGTACAGGAGATATGAATCTAGAAAGCTCAAGACTGATTAAGGATAAAGGGTTGGTTTGCAGTATGGAATACAGACTTGAAAATTAAGATCTGGGCAGAGATATGGCAGCAAGAGACATGAATCCCAGGTGGGGGCGGGGGGGTGGAGAGGGATCTGAAAGGCATAATGGGGATGCCAAAGATCTATATCATAACTTTCATGTAGACATTTTAATCCTGAAAATTAATAGAATTCTGAAAATGTTTTTTAAAACCTATTTGATAAGAGACTTAAAGTGAAGGGAGATGCAGGGAAGTATTTCAGCAGTTTGAGATCCTCAATTCCAAGAACAATTGTACTGATAATGAACTGTGGGAAGATCCAACTTATGAAGTCCCTGGGGGAATCATTACATAAATCACATTTTTCAATATATACCTTTTTTTTTTTTAAAAGGAAAGAATCTCAACAGTTTCTTTTTTAGTGAACAAAAACACTGATGGCAGAATGACACATATATTTTTTAGAAGAGGCAAATACACAATGTAATGGAGCATATTAGTCATCCTCTCCTTTCCCGGACCACTTGTTTCTCCATGCATTTACAGTAGGACCAGCTATCAAGTCTTGGTAATTTTCAACGAAAGGCCAGACTTTCATGCCATGAAAGTTCATGGAAAACTCATTGAAAGAGTTGTAGATTTGTATGACTCTTCTAAGCCATGCAGGCCCTTAGCCTAAAGTGTCCCAACTATCCTATGGTAAAAGTATCAAAGGTAAAAGTGTCAAAAGTGTTAGAATATTGTCCTTTTCCCTGGAGACTAATTAGGTAAATTTAAACTCAACTTCAGTTCTCACTTATTTTTTCTCCACTTAATTGTATTTTATTTTTTTCCAAATATATGTAAAGATAACATTATAACATTTACTTTTATAAGATTTTGCCATTTATTTTCTCTTTCCCTCCCTCCTCCCCCCCTCCAAGACAGCAAGCAATCTGATATGAGTTATACATGTACAATCATATTAAACATGTTTCCACATTTGTCATGTTGTGAAAGAAAAATCAGAACAAAAGGGAAAATCATGAGAAAGAAAAAAATCAAAATAGTATGCTTTAATGTGCATTCAGAGTCCATAATTCTTTCTCTTGATGTGGATAGCATTTTCTATCACAAGTCTTTTGAGATCATCTTATATCATCATATTGCTACCAAAGTTGATCATAGAACAATGTTACTATTACTGTGTACAATGTTCTCCTGGTTCTGTTTGCTTCGCTCAGCATCAGATTTTCATGTAAGTCTTTCCAGGTTTTTCTGAAATCTGCCTGTTCATCATTTTTCCTTCTCTTCCTTCCTTCCTTCCTTCCTTCCTTCCTTCCTTCCTTCCTTCCTTCCTTCCTTCCTTCCTTCCTTCCTTCCTTCCTTCCTTCTTTTCTCACTGTACCTGTTGTTTTTTCTCAATAGTCTGTTATTTTTCCAAATACATATAAAGATAGTTTTCAACATTAATTTTTATAAGACTTGGTGTTCCAAATTTTTCTCCCTCCTTCCCTTATCTCCCCTCTCCCCAAGACAGCAAGCAATCTGATATAGGTTAAATATGTGCAATCCTTTTAAACATATTTGCATATTTGTCAAGTTGTGCAAAAAAAAAAAATTAGACCCAATGAGAAAAAAAACACACATTGCTCATCATTTCTTAAAAACAATAGCATTCTATTACATTCATATACTATACTTTATTCATCCATTCCCCAACTAATGAGCATCCCTTCAGTTTCTAATTTTTTTGCTGTCATAAAGAGAGCTGCTGTAAACATTTTAATACATGTAGGTCCTTTCCCCTTTTTATGATCTCTTTGGGATACAGATCTAGTAGCGGTATTCCTGGGTCAAGGGTATGTACAGATTGGTTGCTCTTTGAGCATAGTTTGAATTGTCAGGTTCAATTTTTAAAGTTAGCATCTGAAAAAAAATAAAGTTTGCATCTCTTGGATTGTATTTACCAGAGAAGGAGAATCTCTTTTCTGTCCTACTGGATGGAAGCTGCCCTTGGGAGAGACCAAAACATATTGAGAAATTAAGGAAGAAACAAAGAAAGAAAGGAAGGAAGAAAGGAGGAAGAAAAGAAGCAAGGAAAGAAGGAAACAAGCATTTATTAAGCACCAATTATGTGCTAGGTACTGTGCTAAGTACTTTATGAATATTATCTCATGTAAGCCTCTCAAGAACCCTGGGGAGGAGGTGATATTATTAGTCCCATTTTATAATTGTAGATATTGAGTCATACAGAGATAATTAAGTGTCTTGCTCAACATCACACAGCTAGTGAGTGTTTGAGGTAGGATTTAAATTCAGGCGTTCCAGACTCCAGGCCCAGTGTTTTGTTCACTGAATCATCTTGCAGCTTGAAGCTACTCATTTCCTATTTCTTTTTTGTGACCACATACAGTTCGGTTAGTTGAGCTTTTAGTCTTAAGTCAATCAGTTTTTAAAGTCATTTAATCCAAATGAGCCTTATAAAGAGGCAACAGAGTAGGGGGAAAAAAAATTGTACCAGACCCAAAAGAGGTCCAAGTTAAAAATCTGGTTCCAGATACATAACTGTGTGACATAGGTCAAGCAATGGAATCTCTGAGTCCGGTTCTTCTCATTGATACTATTTTGGCTAATTGATTTCTGAAGTTTCTTTGATCTCTAAATCTGTGATCCAATCTCTCAGAATTCTTTTCCTTCAAAATTTAGCTAAGGTGTTACCTTCTATAATAAGCTTTTTCTGATTCATATAGCCATTAGTGCCTTTTTTTCCACCTCCAAGTTAGCTTGCATTTGGGGGTATATATCTTATACCTGCATACTAACATATTCTTCCCAAAAGAGCAAACTGTCTCTGAGATTAGAGACAGCTCCATTTTTGTCTTTATAGACTTGCTATCTATTAAAAGGCCTGACCCACAGTAGGTCCTTAATAAATACTTGTTAATTAATTATTCATAGAACTTATGAGAGAATTTCCACTTACTTTGTAGAATCTCAGAATGTCAGAGAGCTGGTCCGGGGTTTAGTTAAAGATGAGCAAATTCAAACTTTTTATTTGATAGATAACGAAAATGAAATCCAGAGAAATGAAATGGTTTGCCAAAGGTCAGATTTTCCAAGTAGCAGAATTGAATAGTACAGGTCTTCTGCTTCTGCTACTTTTTTTTTTTCAAGGTTAGTTATTTTTTTCCCCTGGAGCCTCCTAATGGAAAAGCAGATATGAAAATTAAAGTAATTTTTTGAGTGTTTGTGAAGATCAGGGGGTCATAAACTTAGACCTAGACGGAATTTTTTGAGCTCCACTAGCCCAACCCCCTCATTTTATAGATGAGGAAACATCTTGTGGAATCCAGAAAACCCTGAGTCACTTTTGAAAAATGTAAGACTCCTTAAACACCCAGAGAAGGAAATGAAAGTTAAGTCATCAACTGCCAATATTTAAAATGTGCCAATTAGACACAGAGTTGAAAATAGATACAAAAAGCCAAACAATCACCCAAGGAAAGAATTTATTTTTCATTCATTCAGTTATCTTTAAAGCTGTTCAACAGTGCCTTAAGGAGTAGAATAAATAGTAAATGGTTTAGTAAATAATTTAGTAAATGGGAGAGCTTAACCTCAGCAAAAACTAATGTTGCTCTTTTCTTTCCATTCCAAAAATAGAATGATAAATTTAGGAGGTTTGTAGTGGTTAAGCAATGGGTGAATAAAGAAATCCAAAGTGATTTCAGAAAAGGTGGCCAGGGTCTTAGAGTTGTATCAGGAGATGTACATTCTAATTTCTAATTAGAAATTCAGAGAATTTCAATTCTCTGAAATAGGCTATCTGATTTTGGGGAATCACAAATTCTCACAGTCTTCATTTCCTCAATTATAAAGCACAGATCACATGCTGTATCGATTTAGAGCTGGAAGAAATTAGAGAGAACAGCTAGTCTAATTTCCTTGTTTTATAGATGAAGAAATGGGCCCTGTGACATAGTCAAAATCAACAGATGTGATTAGAGGAGCTGGATTTGACCCAGGATGACTGTCTTTGGATTCAGTGCTCTTCCTCTTCCCATTGCACTAGAGTGATAATATGTGCATTAACTAACTTACAGAGTTGTTAGGAAAATATCAGAAAAATGCAAGTTACTGTTGTTATTAAGATAATAATAATTCAGTTTGACTTAGTAAACTTTTATAGAGAATATATCAGATGCCACGTATCTGTTGCTCAGCTCTAGGAATGTAAACCTGAAAATAAAACAATTCCTTCCCTCAGGGAGCTTATAGTCTATTGTGGGGAATCAACACATACATAGATCAGTATATATGAGTAAGATAGTCAGAATTTTTTTGATCAGAATTATGATTTCATTAGTATGATCTCTTTTACAACGAGGTAACAATCTTTCAGTGCAAATCACCATTTTTTCCCCTAGGTTGTAGTCTTAGGAAGTTGCCTGGGATATTTAAGTGTTATGCAATGTCCAGAATTACATAATATGATATAAGTCACATATAGAGTAAATGTAAAATAGTATTGGGTTAGGGAGACAGCACTAACAATTAGAGAATTTAGAACAGTGTTCCTGCAGGAAGTGATACTTCAATTTTCCTTTGACGTATAAATTATGGCCCAGAGTACCCCTATACATCCCAAGAATGTAGGATTATAACAAATTAGGTCCAGATCTAGGGGCTAACCTCCAAGTATCATTTTCTTTTTTTGGGTTCATTGACTAATAGAGGTGAAGTTTTCAAAGTCCTTTTGAAGCAACAAGCTGGAATATAATCTGATAGAAATGTATGTATGAAAATAAAAATAAATTTTTCTGAGTAGTTGTTATTACAGATTTGAGAGTGCAACAACTCAACTTCTTATTTTATAAATGAGAAAATGGCTTAAAACATCCAAAAAATATTGAATCATTTTTCTTTTTTTTTTCTTAACAATTTCATTTTACAAAGCCAGAGGGAATATAGGCTCCATTTCCCCAAGGGGCTCCTGTGCCAAGTTCTCTGGTTTCCAGCAGCTGGGGATGATGGGTTGGAAAGGAGCCATCCACATATCCCTGGGACACCTCCCCATTGCTGAGATAGCTGACCATGGGCAAAGTGAAGTTTGCTGTTGTGGAATAGAATTATTTCTCCATAAGAAATTAATTGGCCTTTACAGGTACTTAACGCCAGAGCCTTGGGCAAAAACAAAGCACCACAGATTTATATTCTGAGATAGCCAAGCAAACACCATTGAAATAAAATGGAACCAAAAGTACTTTTAGCTTTCAGTGTTGATGAGTATCCACATGGCCACTGAGCTCTTTAGAGCCAAATAAAACAGACACATCTTCAACTGTGTATAGCTTACATTCAACTATTTGCAGGAGTAGTTATTCCTATAGTTACATATTCCCACAGTTATTCCAAAATTAGATATAAGTATCTAAGGGAGGAACTATAGCTAATATCCAGCTCTTGCTTTCAAGCAGATTGCATTCTACTAAGCATTACAGCTCCAAGGCTGGCTGGGAGAAACTTTGGAGGCCATCAAATCCAAACCTTTCATCTTATTGAGGAGGAAACCGTCCTCCCTGTCCAAGTCAGAATTGGAATCTCTATTCTCAGGTACAAGAGCCAGCATTTTAACCAGGCCAGAGGTGAAAAGTTTGAAGAAGGAAATGGCAAATCATTTAGTATCCTTGCCAAGAAAACTTCAAATGGGCTCACAAAGAGCAGCCAGTTCCCCATGACTTAACAATTACAACAAAAGAAGTGGTAAAACATGGATATGAATATCTCTGGTAAGTAGTAAGACTGTTAGATGTGGTGGCAGGGGACCTAAATTGCGACCCTGATTCTGCTGTGTCCCTGTCCTGACTGAGTGATGATGTACAGCTCATTTTGCCTCTATAGCTTAAATTCATCGTAATGAGGTTCAAATGAGATGCTGTACACACATATGTTTTATATACAAATATGTGTGTATGTGTATATACTGTTTATTGGTGTTGTTTGTCTTTCGTTCTTGAAGAAGACCATGATACCAGGGAGGAGATGTCATGATATGCAAGTGAACTGGATTTAAGTGAGGGAGAATTGAGCAAGGTCACCTGCCCCATTTTGTCCTCCAGAGCCACTGGCAAGACATAGATCTGTATGACTGGAGATAGCTCCAGATGCTGCCGGAGAACTTGGGTTTTTTTTAAGCTAAGGTCTTCAACAGATTTCAGTTTGACTGAGATCCCACCCATTCAGTGGTTAAGACTAGGTAGCAATTATTTATGTATATTTACATACATATATACAGATAAAAGAGGTCTTGGGTTCAAACATATATAGATATAGATATATATAATATGCATGTATACATGTATACACACATACATGCATGTATATACACTGCTATTTGAACCTGGGATCTGTAATTCCATTTTCAATAGTCTTGCCACAACTATACCAAATTACAGGGGTAGAATTTCAGTCGAATTTCAGTGCAACGGCCAAATAGAGGTTATGCAATGGAGAGAAAGCATTGAGATGAGTAAAAGCTAAAAGGCAGGAAAGCTCCAGCCAAGTTTGGGAAAAGCCAGTGATGCAGTCAGTCCAAAACAGCTGAGTGCATGAAGTGGCAGATAAAACTGAAAAACAAACTGGGGCTGGATTATGGAGGGCCTCAGATGGCAGTCAAATTGTCTGGATTTTATGTGGTTGGTGACAACGGGGCTGAGATTGAGCACTCCAAGTTTCATATGCCATATTGTTATCTTCAGAAGATGACTGCACACTTCTGTGGATTTAGATAATTGCCTACTAAGCAGAAAACAGAAATAATCATATTGATTTTGATATCATACATTAAATGCCAGGTGCTTCACGTTTTGAACTTCATGACAATCCCATAAATTAGATACTTCATTTCACCAGAGGTAACTAAGTCCTGAACAGTAAAGTGATTTCTCTATGTTTACAGAGCTAAAAAGTATCAAGAACAGGATTTAAGCCCAGTTCTGGTAGGCTATCCCACTATTATATAGTGTCACTCTAAATGAACTCACCATCCAAAAAGGGAGATAGAGGGAGCGGGGAGGGAGGAAGGAAGGAAGGGAGGGAGGGAGAGAGACAGACACACAGAGACAGAGAGAGGAGAGACAGAGAGACAGAGACAGAGAGAACAGGATTTAAGCCTGGTTCTAATGGGCTATCCCTCTATTATATAGTGTCACTCTAAATGAACTCACCATCCAAAAAGGGAGATAGAGGGAGCGGGGAGGGAGGAAGGGAGGAAGGGAGGGAGGGAGAGAGACAGACAGACAGACACAGAGACAGAGAGAGGAGAGACAGAGAGACAGAGAGAGAGAGAACAGGATTTAAGCCTGGTTCTAATGGGCTATCCCTCTATTATATAGTGTCATTCTGAATGAACTCATCATCCAAAAAGGGAGATAGAGGGAGAGGGAAGGGAGGAGAGAGGAAGGGAGAGAAGGTGGGAGGGAGGGGGAAAGAGAAAGAGAAAGAGAGACAGAGAGAGACAGAAACAGAGACACACAGAGACAGAGAGACAGATAGACAGATACAAAGAGACACACACAGAGAAGAGAGAGACAGAGAGAGAGACACACACACAAAGACAGAGACAGAGAGAGAAAGAGAGAGGGAGGAGCATAAGGTGGCAATGTATTATTTACTGTTACAGCCAAGTAACTCAGCCTCAGTGGACCTTGGTTTTCTCATCTGAAAACTGAGGGGATTGGGTCGATGCCTTTATAGGGTCCCTTCCATCCCTGGTTTTATTACCCTACAACCTGTTTTCTCTCAATCCAGTTCTCTTCAACTCTTCTAACTCCCTTCCCAAAATCCACTCTGTTTTTTCTTTTGCTCTGGTTGTATTTTGCCCTGCTCTCCAGTGATCTTAATTATCTTTATCCTGTCACTGTGGGCTTCATTAAGGAAACTGACATAGAGGAGACGAAAGAACAACAGGATCTAAGGGTAATTAGGACCTCATCCATGAAAGACAAATGCCAAGGGAAGGCCAATGGATGAAAAAACTCTTTTACTCTGTGGAGAGATAAGAAGCCATCACAAGGCATTAAAAAGAGGGTGAGGGAGGATTTTAATTGTGCCATTAATTCAGAACATTTGAAGATCTATTTTACTTCAACTGATTTAAAAGGTTTTTTTGTTTGTTTTTTGTTTTCTGGACAGGAAACTGCTCAGGAAGCAAGCCTGAACGATCCAGCATCTGATCCTACAGGCAATGGCCTCGGTTAGCAGTTTTCCTGCCCTAAACTCAGATGCACAAATGGGAAGTTAAAGTCTCTGCAAGATTTGTAGTCTCTTGCTAGTAAAATGTGGGTTTTATATGTCCACCTCAATCCTCCCATTCCACCATGACATTATGAGAGTGGCCCCAGAAATATTGGAAGGCAGCTACTGCTCACTATGAAGACCAGGCAGATGGGATGGCAAGAAATAAGGACAAAAAATAAAGAATTTCTTTCTAAGAGGTGATAAGTAGCTAGAAATGAAGATGCCTTGTCTGATAAGCCTATAATGTGAATTCTAAAATTCTGACTTTCCATATGAAAGAGAATGAAATCTAGGAGGAAAATACATATATGGGGTGTCTCTAGCAAATTTTTATCAGTGCTCCCCTTTATTGTCAGAAGTAATAACAGCAATATTAATAACTTCAATAATAGAGAGATTCAATGTAGATTAGTGGTTAGAAGCCAAATTTGAAGTCAAGAAGATCTATCTAGTTTTCTGCTACATTAGAAGCTGGGTGACTGTGGATAAATCATTTAACCTCTCAGTACCTCTGGCAGTTGTGTAAGAGTATAAGTTACAGATGAGTTTCTATACTGGCAGCTCTCCGAACTGATGGAATTACAGGTCTGTGCTGTTAACAGCCACATTACAATTGTAGGCACAAAAATGTCCAACCTGCAAGAAAAACCATTGAGGCAGAGTTCTGAGCCAATAGCCATCCATTAGAGAGAACTAGACTTCTTTAATAACAGGATTTCATGATCTGAGATGTATACCTTTTCCCAGATGATACAGATGAAAAATATAGGATTTCATTGATTGACAGACATCCATCTTGACTCTCCAGGAGAACCTTCAGTCTAGACCTATTTAGGGCCAATGATGATCAGGGCTGGAAAACGATCATAGAAAGGGCAAGGTAAGGATCATCTGTTGAGTAATGTGAGCATGGACAATTGATCATCTCCCTTTCTCCAAGCTGGGCAACAGAGAGGTATAATGAAGAATGGACCAGCAACAAAAGTATTTGGAGAACTTTCCATATCCTTAGGATATCTCCATTCTGGGCTTGAAAGGATAGAAATCCTCTAATTGGCTTCCTGTGGTTAGGCAAGTGTACTTTATAACAAGTAAATGAACGTATAACTTGTACTTTAAAGTTCGGAGACCTAATATAAAAATAATCTATCCAAACTCATCTAATTAGCCTTAAATATAAGATATATAAATGTGCATTTATATCAATTGGTTGAATTGACTAAATGTATATTAAGAAGTAACAGAAATAATCACTATCCCTATAAAATAAAACTAAAGTGAATAATATTGAGATTAAGTTAACTACCTGACACATAACAGCTTGCATTTCTTAAAGTTTGCAAACACTTTCCTCACAAAAATGTTGGGTATGTGCTGAAAGTTACTTATGCACATTTTACAGATAAGGAAACTGAGACTCAGAGAATTAAAGTAACATGTTCAGAATCTTGGTTGTTATCCTTTGTTCTTGACAAATGCCATCACTATGTTAGAGTTAAGTTTCAGTGTGTCCAATTTGATACCAAGAGAAGCTTGAAATGCTCTGCCACAAATTGGACACAAATAGTCCCTATGAATATTTGGGGTGGACACTCTGATTTTGCACGTCTCATGTTTCTTCTGAAATAATTCAATTCTGCTTTACTCATAGAGTACAGCTGTGAAGGTTTTCTGGAGGCAGCCTTAGTTTCAGTTAAAATAAATAATTACTCCAAAATTGCAGCCAGCTGGTAAAAATGCAAACGTTTATTTCTCCTTCCAAAATAGCCCGGTTAGTTGAGGCCTAACTCTCTGCTTGAGCTCTTGCAGCTTTGTCCTTGGCTTCTGCCTGTTTCTTCAGCCTCCAGCCAGCACCAAGGTAGAAGATACGATGAATCTCTCTTGCCTCGAAGATAGGACTTGTAGGCTTTCTTCTAGAGTTTCCTCTGGCCCTGAGAGCTTCTTGCTTATATGCTGTGCACTGAGTACACACCCATCATTATATCACTGGGAAACCATTATTTGTTGTAGGATTAAATCAATGCTAAACTAGATTTAACCATTGTTTCTATCAGTTCCACTTAGTACCTTGTTTCAAGTTCTGGCCCAAAATATCTCTTTCTAAGATCAAATCAACTCCAATGGCTTAACAGTTTGTAAAGATTCCAACATACAGCACCTTCTCTAATGAGGGCACACCATGCTGGGCAATCCTGTGCCAGTGTCTGCCATGTCGTGCAATCAATTCTTTTTTTTTTCCTTTTTTGAAATTAAAGCTTTTTTTTTTTCAAAACATATGCAAGGATAATTTTTCAACATTAACCCTTGCAAAACCTTGCGTTCCAATTTCCCCCCTTTCTCCCCACTCCCTCCCCTAGATAGTAAGTAATCCAATATATGTTAAACATAATAAAAATATATTAAATCCAAAATTATCTTGCTGTATATGAAAAATCAGATCAAAAAGAAAAAAATGAGAAAGAAAATAAAATGCAAGCAAACAAACAAAAAGAGTGAGAACACTATGTTGTGATCCAGACTCAATTCCCACAGTCTTCTCTCTGGGTGTAGATGGCTGTCTTTATCACAAGAACATGGGAACTAATCTGAATCGTTTCATTGTTGAGAAGAGCCGTGTCCATTAGACTGATCTATGTATAATGTGGTTGGTGCTATGTACAATGATTTCCTGGTTCTATTCACTTCACTTAGCATCAATTCATGTAAGTTTCTCCAGGCTTCTTTGTATTCATCTTTCTACTCATTTCCTAAAGAACAATAATATTCCATAACATTCATATACCATAACTTGTTCAGCCATTCCCCAACTGATGGGCATTCACTCAGTTTCCAGTTTCTGGCCACTACAAATAGGGCTGCCATAAACATTCTTGCACATATGGGTCTCTTTCCCTTCTTTAAGATCTCTTTGGATCAAAGGGTATGCACAGTCTGATAACTTTTTGAGCATAGTTCCAAACTGCTCTCCAGAATGATCAGTTCACAACATGCAATCAATTCTAAAGTTCTTAAGAGAAATTTTAGGAGTGACCTTGTATCGCTTTTTCTGACCATCTTGTGAGCGCTTGCCCTGTGTGAGTTCTCCATAAAATAATCTTTTCAGCAAGCATACATTTGGCATTTGAACAATGTAGTCAGTCCAACAGAGTTGTGCTCTCTGCAAAAGAGCCGAAAAGCTTGGCAGTTTATTTTGAGAAAGAAATGTCTTCCAGTATTTTGTACCTTATTCTACCAGGTGATCTTTAGAATCTTCCTAAGACAATGGAAATGGATGCGGTTCATTTCCCTGGCATAGAGCTTGTTTACTATCCAGGTCTACAGTCATACAATCATGAGGTCACTAGCAAATGTCTGAGTCACTGGAACCAGTTCTCCTGTTCGTTAGTAATCAACCTTGTTAATTTTCTCAGCTCAATTGTTCCTCTAGGGCAATTATGAAACTTTTCTTTAATATATTGAGATTTCATTGCAGAACTCTTTCCTGGCAAAGTACAGATCACCACCTATTCATATTCTCTTTCCTTCTCATTATATGTATGCACATGTGTATAATTGTCTCTCCCATTAAGTAAGTTCTTTGAAGCTAAGAATTTTGTTCATCTGTGATTTTATCTCCAGGGCCCAACATATAATAGGTTCTAAATACATGCTTGTTTAATTGATTGATTAAAATACATCTTTGGGAATATACTATAGTCTACTAACATCCCACCACATAACAGTCCTTCTGAATTAAATACAATATTAATCCTTTGGAGACTGGTCCACGATTCTCTATTCTATACTCACCATTAGCAGAATAATGGTGCTTAAAATGTGGGTTGTTGTGTCAGGAAGCAGGTTGGGTTCGCTGAAAGCATTTTGCAGTTTTCCAGATGTAAGACTGTCTTCTGTTTAAATCTTAATTCTGGGCCCAGCTCATTGTCAGATATAGCGTCTACTCAAGATATATTCACTACTGATTTACTCAGCCGACCGCATGCTATTATAGTTGGTACAACAGCTATTGTTCATTCATTTTGTTTTTCTTGAGTGAATTTTTAGGTTGCTTTTCTTGGGTAAATTATTTTGAGTGATAGTGAATTTCAGTGAGGAGTCCCTGAAGTTTTCTGGGACTTGATGCAGTCAACATCCTCCAGGTTAGTGGCAAGTACTTTTGGTGAACTTATGGCTCAGTGGATATTGATAATCAGAGAATCTTTGATCACTATAAGACACATTGACAAAAATATCTTAAAACAAATGGATTATTGTTATTTGTCCTGTGTTCTTGAAGAGGAATATGATATTAGGGAAGTGATGCCATGATATGCAAGTGAATTAGCTTTAAATAAAGAAGAAGAAAAAGAAAAAGGAGGAGGAGAAGAAAAGGAAGAACAAGAGAAGGAAGGAAAGAGGGGAGAAGGAGAAAGAAGAGGAAGAGAAAGAGGAGGAGGAGAAGGGAGAAAGTGAGAGGGAGGAGGGAAGAGGAGGAGGAAGAAGAAGAAAAAGAAGAAGAAGAGGAAGAGGAGGAAGAAAAAAAGAGAAGAGGCGGAGGAGGAAAAGGAAGAGGAAGAAGCAGAGAAGGAGGAGGAGGAGGAGGAATGAAGGAAGGGAGGAAGAAGAAAGAAAATTATAGTTACATGACTAGAAAGGAAATTAAAAAGAGTCTAACCCTTCTCCCCAACCTGTGTAGGCCCTGATTTTTTTAAACCACAAGATTATTTTGATTTCTCATGCAAAGAATAGGATGGACAAAAGGCAAAAAATAAAACTCCTTGGTGAAGACTCCTGCCACTCAGTCCTTTGTCTCAGATTCCTACTTTTATTATACATACATGGTCAACCAGAAGCCTAATAGGCTCTGAGTTGATCTGCAGATCTCTCCACAAATCCTTGTAATTCACTGGAGTCAAATTTCTTTCAAAAGTCACTTTTGCTTCTTGCCTGTAGCAAGACCAGAAACTTTGTCTTTGATATTGTTCCTTAGACTTGGGTGGCTTTTTGCCTCTCATTCATCCAGATTATGAGGCTCAGCAAAGCCCTCATTGGCCATATCTCTAACTGTAAATATAAATTCTTCTCAGGATAGATGTTGATTCTTGGTCAAGCCTTCTAATAAAATTAAACATTTCAGTAGTGTTTCCTCAGTCATTATTTATAGGACATTTGCCGCTACCAAGGCAATAAATCACTGCCCACACAACTACTTTATCAACATTAGTAGCTGCTGTCTATAAACATAGCTCATGACTCTGGGCTTTCAAGAGAGGAAAAGATGCCATTTGCAAGAATGATACAGGCAATAAAGGGAACATGACCTAGTCTTAAGTAGGTAGAAAGCAACTTATTTCAGATTTTCTAGGAATTGGAAAAAAAGGAAAAAGGAAAAAGAGACATAAAAGTTAGAGCAATCATGCAGGCTTTACTCTCACATTTGCTCCTGAGTGCTTCATTTTCAGTCACAACTGAGTTTAAATCTTAGTTCTACTTGTGTGTCCTTTTGTATTTCTTGCCTTAGTTTCCTTAACTGTAAAGCAAAAAAAATCTCTAAGGTCCATTCTTTCTCTAAATCTATGGCCTTGTGATGCTAATGTGATCTTGGAAAAAAAAATCTGTTTCAGCTTCCTCATTTATAAATTGAATGAGTTGAACATCTTCCAGACCTTAATCAGAGAGATCTCAATCAGATAACCCTGTGTTTCTCTTAGCTGATGATAAAGAGAAAAAATGTTTCGTATTTCATTAGTCTTAATAACACAACAGGACCAATAAATTATGGGGCAGACTTATCTTCATATGCAAAAATCTATGTACATTACTTTGGAGAATAAATTTAATGCTACCTATTGAGGGGAAAGTCCAGATATTTGTTCCAAATTTTATCTGGGTGACCTGGAAAAAGACTTGTGGATTAGCCTAATGTAAGAGGTCTCTGGTTCCTGTACGGAAGCACTCTGAAGATAATTGGGCAAACTGTAGCCAATGATAAGAGCACTGTCTCCAGAGTAAAATCTTTTCTCTAATGCTTAGTACCTATGTGATCTTGGACAAGTCATTAACCCCTTTAGCCTTCATTTTCCACGTCTGTACAATGAGAGGTTTGGACTAGATGAATATGGACTTCCTTTCTAGCAATGGAATTATGATTTTCTTCTTTGTTTCTTCCTCTTTTCCTTCCTTCCTTCCTTCCTTCCTTCCTTCCTTCCTTCCTTCCTTCCTTCCTTCCTTCCTTTCCTCCCTTCCTTCCTTTCTTCCTTTCTTCCTCCCTCCCTCCCTCCCTTTCTTCCTTCCTTCCTTCCTTCCTTCCTTCCTTCCTTCCTTCCTTCCTTCCTTTCCTCCCTTCCTTCCTTTCTTCCTTTTTTCCTCCCTCCCTCCCTCCCTTTCTTTCTTCCTTCCTTCCTTCCTTCCTTCCTTCCTTCCTTCCTTCCTTCCTTCCTTCCTTCCTTCCTCTCAACTAGTTCTTTTTATCTCACTGTTGTGAAAAGTATAGCAGACACTCATAGGTCTGATCCATCACTGAGTAGCTCCATTTCTGATGTGGTTTGGTTTGCCTCTCCTTAGGCATCCTGGTGGTCCATTCTTCATGAGGGTTCACCATTCGGACACAGTGTGGATACTGGATTGACTTTAGTTAAACTACATCTCAGAAATCCTAAGCCTAAGTAATTCACTAGCTTCAGTCTCCCCATTAAGAAAGATGATAGGCTTGTGTTAGTATGCTTGGCTATGCTCTACACTTTGGAAAAATGAATGTTCCCAAAGAGTCTATTGTCAGCCTTCTTCTCTTTTCTTTCTTTACTCCAGTCATTGGCAATCTCATCTACTTCCATGTATTTAGTAGTCATCGCCTCCATCTCTCTGATCCCAAGCCAACATGAAGCTAAGAATTGTGTCTCTTTTTTGCATGGGTCTATTTTTTCCTGCCTTAGGTGAAGGTATATTAGAAGATGCAATATATTAAACCATGTTCTCTTGAACTTTGAAATGAGAGTGATTTTAAAACACTTAGTTACTTGTTAAACCTAATCCTCAACATCCTGTTCATTTTTATAGACAACATATATAGAAGGCTTACTCCCTGTGTAAAGGCATTATGTCAAATAATGGAGCAGATACCCAGCCCAACTCTAGTTATATCATTTCTTTGCTCACAACATTTCAATGTCTACCCATTTCCCAACAAACAAAGTCCACACTCCTTAGTCCTTAGCATCTGTGTTTTACCAAAATTTACCAAAATTTTTTTTTTTACCAAAAGTTATTTTCTGCAATTCATTGGATGGTGGGGTCATAGGAAACCTTGGAAGTTATCTATTATAGTCACCTTGCAAATTAGGCAGTAGATGCATAGGAAAGTGAAATGATATGTCTGAAGTTCCAAAAATAATAAACATTAGAGACATTTGAATCTAGATCCTCTATCTTCCAAGTGCAATTTTCCCATTGTTGGACTCGTCAGGTGATCGTGATAATAATAATAATAATAATAATAATAATAATAATAATAGCAGCAACAACAACAATGAACATTTATATAGTGCTGACTATGTTTCAGGTATTATGCTAAGAGCTTTCCAAAATTATGTTATTCAGTCTTCACAACAGTTCTCTGAGATAGGTACTATTATTATTGCTGTGAACCTCTTTGACAGGCTGCTGAAGCCCGTGGACCCTTCTCAGAATAATATTTTTTTAAACACATGCACAAAATGCAAAAAATAAAAAAAAAAAAACATTCAAAGTAAACCAAAGGTTAATGAAAACGAAAGATTTTTTTTCCCTCATCCAAATTCACAGTTCCCAAAATCTATTCACAGACTCACTGAGATCAGAGGATGCCATGTTAAACCCCCCCTCCCCCTTCTTTTCTTCTCTTTACTTGTCATGGGGCTGGACAAATTAAGCCGATGAGGAGGCTAGAGATCAAAAACCTTTAACAAGGGCAGTCCCCATATGGAATAATCAGACCTTGAAAAATCAAACATGGGAGGTCCTCTCCTGACTATGAGAGGGTGAGTGGTTAGCAAGGCTGCATCATTAGGTAGGCCATATTGAACTGTCTACTTGAGGATGTTTATACTTGGGACTTCAGATGGTCAGGTGAACGCACATTCAAATGATCTTGGAAACAAATGCATCCTCCTTACAGTGGGGACATGAACTCACAGAAGGGGGAACAGAGATGCTAAGTCAAGCAGCTTGATGTTGCTCTGGGGATTATTCTATTCCTGTGTCTGTGGTACTTGCCTGGAGGGGTCTAATGTACATTCCTGAAATTGATATCCAGATGCTTTCTTTCCCCTCCATTGAATGTCTCTTTACACAAAAGAGCCTAGTAATTCATCTTTCTCTTTCCCTAATTCTCTTCTATTGCCACTTTATTGGCACATAAAAATACAAATCACTGCAAAGGATCTGAATGAGATTGCCAAGTTGGGGAATATCCCCTGCTCCTTGAAGGAGACAGAGAAGACTTTCATTTCTATGGGTCCCAAGCCACCATTACCTATTGATTTCCAAGTCAGATATTCCTTTCCAAATGCCCTGAGGAATTATCCCGTGGGTTCCTTTGCTCTGAGTACATGAATAGCCCTCTGCCCTGGATTGATAATGCTTTATACCATAGCAGAGCTCTGAAAAAAATCACAAGAGTCTCTTGCTACACTGCTTCCTTCTCCCATCAGTGTCCAATGACTTTGAAGCTGAAGGGCAAGGCACAAAATGGTGGTAGATGTAGGGCTTGACCGCCTGTGGGCTGATTTCAGCTCAGAAGGGACCTTAGACATCATTTAGTTCCCAGCTTCTTAAACTGTGGTTCACACCCCCAAATGGGGTTTCCTAACTAACTGTGGAGGGTCACAAAATTATGATTTATTATCAGTAATTGTTTGATTTAAATACCTATTTTATATACTACATACCTGGGGTCATATAAAAATTTCTCAGGTAAAAAAGGGTTGCAAATAGAAAAAGTTTAATAAGCTCTGATTTAGTACAACCATTTAAGTTTTAAGATGAAGAGACTATGTTTCAGACAGATGAAATTATTTTCCTAGGATTGCACAGAGAGTGTCAGAGGTGAAAGTTGATGCTAGCCCTTTTATTCTAGAGCTAGGATTCTTCCCCTTTATTTTAACATGTTCCATCGTTATGTTCTGAAAGTTAGAGTTGCCACCTTTGATCATCTATGTCCTTTTATCTCTGCCCCACATTCCCAACATTTTCTCCGTACCTCAGCATACTAAATAATGTTTTTAAGCACATGAAATGAAATATATAAGATTATCAATTATAGTTAGTTACCAAAATGTAAGGAAAGAGAGAAAGGAAGGAAGGAAGGAAGGAAGGAAGGAAGGAAGGAAGGAAGGAAGGAAGGAAGGAAGGAGGGAGGGAGGGAAGGAAAGGAGGGAGGAAGGGAAAAAGGACAAGAAGGAAGGAAGGGAGGAAGGAAGGAAGGGAGAAAGGAAAGAAGGAAAGGAGGGAGATTAGGAAGAGGGAAATTCATGGTTCCTACCAGGTTAAGTGTCCTCAAAAACTACTATTATTGTTTTGGAAACTATTTGACCACTCAGTCTCTTTCCCTTCATCACAGATAGACTATTTACATCTTTTAATATTTTCTGTTATGTAAAAGAAAAATTTGTTAACTAAGAAAACCTGGGCTGTAAGTCCATAGTGCTTCGACTCGTTGAGTGAGCTTTAGAAACTCATTTTAGATTTTTTGTACTCAATTTCTTCATCTGAAGTATCTATTCCACAAGGTTCCCATGAAATAATGTGGAGATATGTGGAGAATCCTTTGAAAAAATTGCCACAAAGCCTGGTATCTACACTTCACTCTGCTATTTCCTGACAGTATGTATGACCTTAGGTGGGACATTTTTATTCTTTGGACCTCAGTTTTTTCTTATTGATAAAATAAAGGGATTGACTGAGTTTATCCTTTGAGTTTACATTCTGTGATTCAGATAGTATTGGAAAGTTGGAAGAATTAAAATGAAACAAGAGCCTAGGCCATCTTCCCTAGGAGGGAAAACTTCAATCCAATTCAGACATTTGTGAAATGTTCTCTGTGTTTTAGAGATTAGGTTAGAATCTGGGGATCCAAAAACAAAAGTGAGAATCCTTGCCCTGTAGGGGCTTTATTCTACTTAATTATGGGAGGTGCACTTCATATTTTTGTGGCATACTAGAAAGGGTGTTGAATTTGGAGTCAGAGTTGCGGGATCCAAAATTATCCATTCTGTAATAAAAGAAACTGAAACAGAACTCTGAGCCAATACATTTGATTATAGCATTCATGGCCCTTGTAAGAAAGTGAACACCACATCTTCCTCATGATCTGAGATGCCTCTTTTCCTTAATTCTTAGTTTAATAGTGCTTGATACTCAGATGATATAGAAGAGGCAAAGTTAAACAGTCTCATTAGTAGATAGACTTACAGCTTCACCTTCCAGAAGAAACTTTAGCTCATGCTTGTAGGAGATAGCTAGTAAAGGATATCCAAATGCAGAGTTAATGGTCTCTCATTGGCCTCCTGATGGACAATAGATGGTGAATAAGTTTGCAGACAGCTCCAGATAGTCACCCATTGGTCAAGTATTCATAGGACTTGTTGGTCAGTCTCTCTCTTTCCCCCTTCCTTCCTTTTTTCCTTCCTTCCTTCCTTTCTTCCTTCCTTCCTTCCTTCCTTCCTTCCTTCCTTCCTTCCTTCCTTCCTTCCTTCCTTCCTCCCTTCCCTCCCTCCCTCCCTTTTCTTTCTTTTCTTCCTTCCTTCACTCCCTTCTTATTTCCTTCCTTCCTCCCTTCCCTCCCTCCCTCCTCTTCCTTCCTTCCTTCCTTCCTTCCTTCCTTCCTTCCTTCCTTCCTTCCTTCCTTCCTTCCTTCCTTCTTCTTTCCTTCCTTTTTTCCTTCCTTCCTTCCTTTCTTCCTTCCTTCCTTCCTTCCTTCCTTCCTTCCTTCCTTCCTTCCTTTCTCTCTCTCTCTCTCTCTCTCTCTCTCTCTCTCTCTCTCTCTCTCCTTGATTCCCTATAATCTGGTAACTAAGTATAATTGAAAATCCCATGTGTTTCATTTCATGTACTTAATTTAGGGCTCTTTCCCTAGCAAAGGGATGACAAAGGTGAAGGTACAATTCAAAAATAGTTGGGGGACTTTCTATGCTATAGAATTACACCCTTCCACACTGGACTTGGACATTTACTCATCAGGCTTTAGTTAAAATAACGGATTCACTAGATTAACTAACTGAATATCAGTAGACAAAAACAATGGTAACAATCACTGTCCCTATGGAATCAAACTCTACTGAATAATGCTAATTGGCAGATTACATGGGGGTTTAAATTAATCATTTCTTAGAGTCAAGTAAGGTAACAAGTATTTATTAGGCATTTATTATGTTCAGGTTCTGGGCAAAGTGGATATAAAAACAAGCTAAAAAAGAAACAAGGTCCTTGACCTCAAGGAAAAGGAAGTTGAAAAGGGAAGGAGTAGTGGGGAGAGGAAGGAGAAGGTACATGCTGAGGATCAGAGTGGAGAGAGAAGTTCAGAGAGTCAGAAATAAAGCCTAAAGTAGAAGAAAGAAATGAACATGAATAGCATTGGGCACTTTCCTTAAAACAGATTCAGGGGATCTGAATAGTTCGGGGAAGTGTCCAGCAGAGTAGAGTGACCTTCCAGGCTGAGAAGGATGCAAGGATGGCATGAAGTTTCAGAATTGAGAAGCTTGTTATAGCGTGATGGATAAAGGAACCCAGAGAGTTAGGATCGGTTTGGAGAGGAATGAAAAAGTAAGAGGATGTGGGTTCAAACGCTGTCTCTGTCTCCCTGGATGACCTTGGCTATACCTTTCTAGGTTTCAGTTCCTTATTAAAATGAGGGGATTAGATTTTATGACTCCTAAGGTCCCTCCTAGCTCAAATACTGTAAGATCCTATTATCTGTGATTGCAGATTGGTAAATACAAGCCATATTCAAATACTCCAATAGAGCCATAATCTCTTTGAAGAGACAGCCCTCTGTAGTGATGCAGATTGCCTTTTACACATCCTGGGCAACTTTTGGCCATTTCCTCCCAAGATGTTGCTATAGAGTATCCACTCCACATGCTAAGGGTCTTCCTCTCTTTCTGTGGAAAAGACAAAGTTGTGGTCAGAGCACTATCCTAACCACTCCCCTATGCAAGTTCCCCAAGTTTTTCTCTAAAAGGCATTGAGACTTTCCTTGATACTTGGTTGCTTCGGGAATTAACTTTCAATATCACTTCCTCATCACAAGTACAAAGTAGCCTGGTGGAGCTTGAGAGGTTACTCTGGGGTTTAGCTAGTGGGTCTGGATGGGTAATCTGGACAAACAACATCACCTACCCATTCAATAAACTCCAGTGGTTCTCTATTGCCTCTAGGATCAAATATAAAAAGTGAGATTTGGCATTCAAAACCTTTCATAACATCCCTGCTATGGTTCTAGTCTTCTTATACCACAGTCTCCAATACATATTCTTTGACTGGTGACACCTTCTGACTATTCCACGAGCTCCCAGAATTCTCTCTGGCTGATTCCTTGCTTGGAACACTCTCTTCTGCTTTGAATGTCACTTCGTGGCTTCCTTTGAGTCACAACTGAAATCTCATCTCTGAGAGGGAGTAGGGAAGAAGTCTTTCCTAAGCCTTCTTAATTCCCATGTCTTTCCTCTATCTCTGTCTGTATGTCTGTCTCTCTGTCTCTATCTCTCTCTCAGGCTCTCTGTCTCTCTGACTCTCTTTCTCTCTCTCTCTCTCTCTCTCTCTCTCTCTCTCTCTCTCTCTCTCTCTCTCTCTGTCTCTATCTCTCTATCTGTCTCTCAGTCTTTCTGTCTTTCTGACTCTATCTCTGTCTGTCTCTGTCTCTCAGTCTCTCTGTCTCTGTTTCTATCTCTCTATCTGTCTCTCAGTCTCTCTGACTCTCTGTCTCTATTTCTATCTCTCTGTCTTTCTGCTTGTCTCTGTTTGTATCTCTCTGTCTCTCTGACTCTGTCTCTATCTGTCTCTCTTGGTCTGTCTTTCTGTGTTTGTCTCTGTCTCTCCTTATATGACAGACAGACAAGACTGAACTTGCTTTGTAGATGTATATTTGATTGTTGTCTCTCTCATTAGATTGTATACTGAGCAGGAACTGTCTTTTGCCTCTTTTTCTATCCCTAGAACTTAGCACCATGCTTGGCACATAGTAGGCACTCAATAAATATGGATTGATTATTTGATAAGAGTTTTATTCAGCTGAATCAATTCGAGGATTTCATCAATGCTTATCCTTGTTGATTATCTTTCTGCTGCTATAATTAAGTAAATCTTTTTTTTGCTAATTGTTCAATGCTTTAATGAGTGTCTCATTTTGTTCCAATTTTAAATGTAATCCATAAGGGGTCTGGCTTGACTCAGGCCTAGTACAGAACCCTGTGGAGCACACATGCTGTTCTTATGATTGAATGTCTGGGTAACTATGAATTTCTGAGTAAAACTTATTTTACTAAATAATATATAATATTTTACTTTCCCCAATATTACATTAAAACATTTTTTAAAAGTTTTGAATTCCAAATATCCATTTCCTCTTTCCTCCCCAAGATTGCAAGCAATCAGGTATAGATTATATATAAGCAATCATGCAAAACATTGAATAAAACTTCTTCCTGACTGGAACTGTATAATTATAGCAGCGGAGATTTTTTCATGACACCAGAATTGTTTGTCCTATACAACTTAGCACAGAATGGGTTTACTGCCTTATATTGTTCTATGTGTAGACTTTGTCTCTTCACTAAAACCATGAGCTCTCTGAGGAAAGGTTCTGTATCTCTTACTTCTTTTATATTACTCCCAAAGTCAAGGCAAAGGTCATCCCCAAAACACACCTGGTTGAGGTAGAAAAAATTCAAAGAACATTCGATCCCAAAGGAGGGATCTTAGAATCCTCATTATATTAAGAAATTGAGGTTGAGACCTAGGTGACAACTCTTCTCTCTCAGACCAATGTCCTTTCTATTCTTCCATACTGAGGATCATGTAATCATAGAGTATTAAGATTAGAAGGAACCAATAATGACCATCCAGGCCAACTTATACTGGAAAAGGAATCCTCTCCATGTCATCCTGGATAGTGTTAACCACTTAAAGACTTCAAGTGAGGGGTATCCCACAATCTCTCCAGGCAGCCCATTCTATTTGGGGGTAGTTCT
Source organism: Sarcophilus harrisii (assembly GCF_902635505.1). NCBI lineage: Eukaryota > Metazoa > Chordata > Mammalia > Dasyuromorphia > Dasyuridae > Sarcophilus > Sarcophilus harrisii. The sequence continues at coordinate 66,482,747 of NC_045431.1, forward strand.
AATTTTTAGAAAGCTTTTTTTCTGACATGAAGTCTAATGTTGTCTCTTTTTAAAGTCCCCCCATTCTTCCTAATTCTGATTTCTGGAGTAAAAAATGGACAAATCTAATTTCATTTCCATAATGCTGATTTTGAAATACTAGTAGGTCACTACCATATCTTTCCTTTTCTTTTCTTCTCTAGGGGAAATATTCTTAGATCATATGAATATGATCCTTTTCACCATCCTGAATGCCCTCCCCAGATATCTGCTTAATAATGTCCTTTCCTAATGTGGTCTCTGGAACTGAACACATAATTCAAATGAAGTCTGGTGAGAGCAGAGCCCAGAGGAAAGTTTGCCTCCTTTATCTTCCTAAATACACCAGTAGAAATTTAGTCATAGAGATTTGCTTGGGGACCTCAAAATTTAAGTGGTTTGTCTACTTTTTCCTAGGAACTATACTTCTCTTAGCGCAAACTAATATTATATTAGAGCTACTTATGAAAGACCTGTTTGGAAACTTTTTTGAAAAGGAAAATAAGGAGAGTGCTTCAAGCAAATAAAAATATTCAGAGATGGAAAGAAACCTCAAAGGAAACAAAAATGTGTAGGGAATTAGCAACCCCTTTTAGAAAGCTTAAAGGGGTTAGACTTGTCTAACATTTGTCTCAGAAAGTGTGATACACAAGAACTGGATCTCTGCTTTGAACTTATCCCAATTTCCATTATAGCCTAGTTCAATTTAACTCAAAAAACATTTATTAAGTTCTTATGTTCAAGGCTCTGTATTAGGCAACAGGGAGACAAAAAGGATGCAAAAATACACTCTTTTCCCCTCTTACTTTTAAGGAGCCTAAATTCTAGTTGGATATTACTTCTTCAATAGATACATTATGCACACAGATAAGTAAATTTGAGATAAATTAAGGGAAAGAACAGTAGCATCTAGAGAGGCTTCTAGGAAGAGGAAATATCTGGAATGAGAAAAGAATCCAAAGTTTCTGTGTGACAGAGATGAGGAAGTAGTCTAGTTCAGGAAGGAGCTGGAGGCTGGAGGTAGAGGGAGGTCAACCTGGCAAAAACAGAGAAACAGAATGGAAGGAGTTTGAGCTATAGTTTCTAGTACAATTTGATTCAAACATAAAATTCATAGAGGGATATAATGAGAAATAAGGCTGGAAGGGTAGGAGGGAACTGCATTGGAAAGGGATTTAAATGTCCAGATGAATTTGGTTATGGGCATTCTTGTCCCTTCTCCTATTAACCTGTAAGATGCTTGAATGTAGGGCCTTTTTGGGAGATAACATTTTTTAATCACCAATGCTTAGCATAGAGGACTGAGCTTGGTAAGCACTGATGAAATGTTGGTTGAATTGAATCAAGAGGTCAGCCATTTTGTTTGAAAGCCCCATATAAATATTAGCTAGGGTAATTTTCATAATACTTTCCTGGAAACTGCTTGATGATGTGAATTGTCATTAAGTAGTTCTTACTGAAAGGTAAGAATTGTACTACCATTGTCTTTGTCCCTGTGCTCACCAGTAACCTCCAAAGAGTTCCAAAGAGCACTTGGCATACAATTCTCAAATTAATGGATTAATTTTTCATGTCCCTATTTCTAATATGGATATTTCTCTCAAGTAGAAAGAAAAATGTCAGTTCAAACTTTCTGGAATAACTTGTTTTTAAAATTTTTTATTCTCAATGATGAGTGAACAAAAGTTTTAACTTTTGAAAAAAAATTTGAATTACAAATTCTCTCCCTCCCTTTCCTTCCCTCCTCCTTGATATGGCAAGCATTTTGTCATAAATTATACATGTATCATCATGTAAAACATTTCCACATTAGTCAGATTGCAAAAGAATATACAGACCAAAAACAAAAAACAAATGCCAAGAATAAGAAAAAAAGTTTTTTTTTTTAAATTTTATTTATTTTTTTAAAGCATGCTTTAATCTCCATTCATGCTCCTTAGTTCTTTCTCTGGAGGTGGACAGGATTTTTCATCTGACTCCTTTAGAATTGTCTTGGATCACTGCACTGCTGAAAAGAACTCAAGTCTATCTTAGTTGATTCTTGCCCAGTGTTGCTCTTACTGTGTACAATGTTCTGGTTCTACTCACTTCACTTTGTATCAGTTCATGTAAGTCTTTTCAGGTTTTTCTAAAATAATCCTGCTGGTTATTTCTCATAGCACAAAGTATTCTGCTGGGATAAGTTCTTAAAGGGAAACCTTCCTGATCATTTCCTAAAATTTCTTCATCATTCCAAGAAGCCAGGCTAAAGCAGCTAGGAGACACATTCAATGGCACAGGACTTTGAGTAAGTAATATCTGAATTCAAATTTATCCACAGATACTTACTAGCTGCATGACCTCAATCTTGGATCACTCAACCTTAGCTGTAAGCTCAGTTTTCTCAACTTAAAATAGGGATCATAAAAGTACAAATTTATAATATATTATATTTTATAATAATAGTGTCTATCTTCTTGTAAAGATCAAATGAGATATTATGTATAAAGCACATAGTAGGCTCTTAGTAAATGCTTGTTCCCTTCCCACTTTGCTAATCAAACATCTAAAGAAAATTAACAGTGTTGTGCTTTTTCCATTCGGGTCTGTACGTGACAAAACTCAGTTATATTTTTACACAGAACTTAATGTACTTTTCTCATCATCCTTCTGAACTGATAAACAGTAGCCAAGTGCTCCTTGGACAGTTTATGACTACAATACATTTATGTCCATTTCATAAAGCTCAAAGTAGAGCCACTCTATTTTCAGTGATTATGGAGAGGTTATAGCTTTGCTCTCCTGGCAGAGTCAACTGTATCTCATTTATTTTTAGAATCTCTGGTCAAGAACATGGCCCACATTAAATTATTGTTCCTATGGGAAAGTTTGAGTTGTTTAATGACAATTTATATTATAAAGCAGTTTCCAGGAAAGCATTATTAAAATAAGCATAACTAGCATTTTCATATGACCCTAAGATTTTCAAAGTACTCTATATACCTTAATTTATACCTTAATTTATTTGGTCTTCACAACATCCTTTGAGGCAGGTGTTATAATTAACCTTATTTCACAAAGAGGGAAACTGAGGCTGAGTAGATAAGGGACTTGCTCAGTGTCACACAGCTAGTAAATGTATGAGTCAGGATTTGAATTAAGGTCTTCTCCAGCCCAAGCTTAGCACTCTAGCCACTATACTACAGAGTGAAAACTAGAAGCTGCCTTCATTGTGACCAGAAAGAAGTTTCTTTTCCTTCCTTCCTTCCTTCCTTCCTTCCTTCCTTCCTTCCTTCCTTCCTTCCTTCCTTCCTTCCTTCCTTCCTTCCTTCCTTCTTTCCTTCCTTCCTTCCTTCCTCCCTCCCTCCCTTTCTTTCTTTCTTTCTTTCTTTATTTCTTTATTTCTTTATTTCTTTCTTTTTCTTTCTTGTCTCCTCTCTGTCTATCTCTGTTTTTCTGTCTCTGTGTCTTTCTGTTTCTCTTTTTTTGTCTCTGTCTCTTTGTCTCTTTCTATCTGTCTCCTCTCTGTCTGTCTGTCTCTGTTTTTCTCTCTGTGAATCTGTCTCTCTCTGTCTCCTTTCTGTCTTTGTGTTCTTTGTCTCTTTCTGTCTGTCTGTCTGTCTGTCTCTGTGTCTTTCTGTCTCTCTGTCTTTGTCTGTCTCTTCTTTTCTCTCTGTGAATCTGTCTCTCTCTTTCTCTGTCTCCTTTCTGTCTTTGTGTTCTTTGTCTCTTTCTTTCTGTCTGTCTGTCTCTGTGTCTTTCTGTCTCTCTATCTTTGTCTCTGTCTGTCTCTGTCTCTGTTTTTCTCTCTGTGAATCTGTCTCTCTCTTTCTCTGTCTCCTTTCTGTCTTTGTGTTCTTTGTCTCTTTCTTTCTGTCTGTCTGTCTGTCTCTGTGTCTTTCTATTTATCTGTTTCTCTGTGAATCTGTCTCCTTTTCTGTCTCCTTTCTGTCTTTGTGTTCTCTGTCTCTTTCTTTCTGATTGTCCGTCTCTGTCCCTCTTTCTCTTTCTTCTTGTCATTTGTTATTCTTGCATTAGAACTGTAATCAACTATTAAAAGGGGAGTGGTTTTCTTATGATACTTTTATTGCACCATATGTACCCATTTAAAAGAAGCTCCCTAGGGTAGTAGAAAGGCATCAGCCTTTGAGTTAGAAGTGCCTGTTATTTTCCCCCTTCAAATCCACTCTTTTCCTGCCTTTCACTTTTATTTCAGAGGTACCACCACCATTCCAATAACTCAGTGTCCATGTTCTAAGAACCTTGCAAGCCCAATGCCATCTTTGATTCCTTGCTCTGACCCCACACATCCTATCAGTTGCCACATCTTGTCACGTCTTTCTCCACAACATCTCTGGTACAAGTCTCCTTTCCTGCCATTCAGTCACCACCCTGGTTCAGTCCCATCACCTAATACGCTGATTATTAAAGCAGTCTGCTGATTGGTCTTCCATCTCATGTTTCTTCCAACTCCAGTCCATCTTCCACTCAATGACAAAGTGATTTTATTAAAGCCTAGTTCTGATCACATCAATTCCCACTCAACCTTTCAATAAATTTTAGAGCTCTCAGTTACTCCTAGGATCAAATAGAAACTGCTTTGCTTAACATTTAAAGCATTTCCCAATTTGATCTTTTCCTATTTTTTCTATTGAAAATTATCCCCAGTAGATTTTTCCACTTATCCATACTGGCCTAGTTCACACAAGGCACACTCTCTCCCCCTTCTCTGCTGCTGATTTCCCAAACTTGGAATGCTCACTCTGCTCACCCTTACTCCTTAGAATGTTTGGTTTCTTTCAGTACTTGGCTCAAGTGCATCTTTCCTGATACTCCCAGGTACTCGTACCTGTCTCTCTAAGCTTACTTCTTGTCTCATGATCTGAGAAACTCCGTTAGTGGAGATGCAGAGGAGGAGTTGGTACCTCAGTCCCCCTTATCTAGGAGTTCATTTGCCTTTTAAAATACTAGTGCAAATATTTTAAGTTTCTTGAGGCCAACTTCTAAGTATTTCAACATTCAAGATCAGAATGATAATGATATGCACAAGAAATATAAAGAAAAACAACAAAAAAAGTCCCTATCTAGGACCTAATATGATAGCCGATGCCTTAAGATGGCTCCATTTAAATTGCTCTCAACTATAGAGGAAACTTGGAAGAAGAGAAAAGAAATTAAGGAACTTACATTTTGATTATTCTGATTATTTTCTTCTTGAATATCAATGGTTAGAACTAGGGTGAAGTATCCAGGGTTCTGCCCCAGGATGCTGAGATTTAGAAAGTGCTAATGTGTCCTTCAGCCCTTAGATAATATATAAACAACTGAACTTGATAACTAATTATCAAGAATAATTAGTTAATATAGGAAGCTCTGCCCCTAAAAACTGCATTCAAGGTAAACTTTCCACCTCATTCTCCAATCCGCCTTTCAAGTCTTGTGTTTCGTTACCTGGATGTAAAAATCACTGTGTGTGGCTCTGAGAACTAAGATCTATATTATGGTTCTCTGCTTTTGCAATCAGTCTCATAACATATCCCTTTCAGCAAACTCCAATATACCTTTATAGCCATATCTATCATAGCTGACCTAGTGGAAAGCAGCACTTTCTCCCCTCTGTGTTTTAGACCTTCTAGCATTGCCCCTGGAGGACCATGATGAAACTCTCACTTAACTGGAGAGAGTGAGAAATAGGGAATGAAAGCTAGGAAAAGATGGGCACTGTCTCCATTGATTGCCAACCTGTCTGATGTGTTAGGAGTCCTGCTTGAGTGCTACTAGAGGTACAGTTGCTCCTAATAGAACACTTGCTGCATGAAATGATGGAGATGTCCCTTTGTAAATCTAAATCACAACAGCCTTCTTTGAGCCTTTCTACTCCCACAGGGGTAGCGCTAAGGCAGAGAGACCTTGAATGGGAAGGATACTTTCCTGATTTATTTGGCTAACAATATTCTTGGCAGTATGCTGGCTTAGAATGGGTGCAAAATCTCTATTACTCACTGCTTGCTGGGTTTTATAGCCTTTGTTTAAAATGATTAAGTACTTATTCCATGCTTGGAAGCACCTAATGGCTTCTGGGTGCCCAAGTCCCTCTCTGTTAGTATGTTAGGTTTTGAAAGGGCACACTGACTCCTTGGACCAGTGGGGATTGATGATGGTTCCCCCAAAGGTAATGTGCTAATTCTGACAACTCTGCCCCTTTAGGAGGCAGTAGGACAGTGGCTGGAACAGATTGACTCATTGTCACAGGACTCTGAGCTAAGGATCTGATAAATTGGAATGGCCAGAGCTAAAAAAACTTGGTGTTGTTGGGTGCGGAGAAAAAAAAACCAAACTTCCTAATAGTTTCAAGGATTTTTTAGCCTTTTTTAAAAAATCACAAATCTAGTTGGCATTCTGGTAAAGCCTGTGGTTCCCTTCATATAATAATGCTTTTACACGATAATAAGTATTATTTATGGTGTTTTTATGGTTTACAAAATCCTTTATACATGTTAACTCATTTGATCCTCAGGACAACTCTTGTGATTATCCCCATTTTACAGATGAGGAAACTGAGGGGGAGGGAAAGGAAGAGAATACACATTAGTATAGTGCCTATTCTGTAGCAGGCATTGTGCTAATTACTTTATAAATTTTGTATCATTTGATTCCCACAACAGCCCTACAAGAGAGGATCTATTATTGCTCCCATTGTACAATTGAGGAAACTGAGGCAAACAAAGATTAAGTGTCTCATTGGGTCTCAGTCAGTGGTTTGAGGCCAATTTTGAACTCAGATCTCCCCGAGTACAATAGATGTATCTATTGTACATCTGCCTCAAGGGACAGAAATTAAAGGACACAATGTGACCACGTCAAGGAGTTAGTAAATATTTCAGTCAGGGCTTCTCTTCTCTTAGGTCTTCTGACTGCAATTCTTGGGCTCAATCTACTCTATAACCTAGTTCCTTTTAATTTCCTCTAACTAGGGCTTGAGCACTACTGCTTAACACTTTCCTCCTTGATGGAAATTGATTGCTCAAGGCTTCATGACACACGAGGGTTGGAGTTGGGGAATCTTGGTCTTTGGGTTTTGAATTTGAATCATGCTCCAGAATCTTTTCAGGGAGAGATCCCTGCAGGGAAAGAAAAACTCTGGGACGAAGCTGAACTGGGAAGAAGCTGAAGCTGATCTTGTCTCATTTCCCAGCTTACCACACTCATGACTTCATAGAATGTTGTTGGGTGAAACATATCTCATAGTTGAGATATCTTGCTAATTTTAGGAGAGCTGTGTATTGTCTGTTCTCATCTGTATGGATTTTCTGATTTCTATGTGGATAAATAGGTTTATTTACTATTAGTCTTTATGTAATTGGTATATGGTTAGAAGTCAAAAGTTGGATATATATAAGTAGAGAGGACCTCCTTTGTTATTAAGAGATAGTGATCAGAAATGGAGTTTAAACCTAAAAGTTATTTCCTGTATACTAACAATGTAGTTGGGTATTCCTTCTCTAAAGAGAATAGGGTCGCCAGGGCTTCATGGCCATAATCTCCTACTTCCCCTCCTGGTAAGAATATCTGTATTGGAGAAGAGAGGAGAGAAGAAACTCTAGAGATATCATATTCATAATATCATCCAGTGGCTCACATACTGACACACCAATAGTGATCCATGATAAATCCATGTGGAAATATATAACATTCATGGCAAACATACATGACAAAAATTAAAAGGAATTCTAAATTATAGAGATTAGTAAAAATAAAGACATTTTTTTTCTTATCCAATTCCATAGACCCTAAAATCTAAATTTAAATCTAAATCCCTATCCAGTTTTCTATAAGTGAAATGGGCTGAGAAGTTGGTGAGTTTCCTCTTGCTTGAATTCTTTTCCAGCAAAGGCTAAATGACTGCTTGTTGAGTTTTTGTGCTAGAAACTCCCTCCCTCTCTCTCTCTCTCTCTCTCTCTCTCTCTCCGTTAAGTGACTTGCCCAGAGTCACACAGCCAGAAAATATTAAGTGTCTGAGACCAGATTTGAACTCAGGTTCTCCTGACTTCAGGGCTGGTGCTCTATCCACTGCACCACCTAGCTGCCCCATGATACTCTTTTTCATGCTTGAAAGATTGAACTCATGATATGATAGTAAATTTTTAGCAATTGGATTTCTAGAAAATAATGTAGGCACAATGCCCTTTAGATTTAACCTGCATTATTAACAATTTATCCATCACTTTCTTAACTCCAAATAATCAACAAAGCAATCACAAACCCTGAAATTGCCAGTTTCCAAGGTATAAATGCTCACACTAAAAATTTAGCCATTGGTCTCACAAGCCAGTATAAGCCATCTGTAGTCTAGTTGAACTAAATGATTGTTGAAGTTTCTTCTTATCCAAGAATACTCTATAGATTTCCACATAGAAGATGGAGATCTTGCATTCATAGGGTCATTGGATCTATAGCTGGTAGGGTTCTCAGTGATCATCTGTTCTAGTACAATTCCTTTATGAGACATATGAGCAAACTGAGACCCAGAGAGGTTAATTTACTCAAAGTCACACAAGCCTATTTACAAAAGCTGGAATTAAAAACCCAGCTCCTCTGTTCCGGAGCCATTGTTCTTTTTACTGGTTCACCTTGCCTAACCCCTTCATTTAATAGATGTGAAGCCCAATGTTCTAAATGCTATTAGTAGTAGGGTCACCCAAATGGTAAGGAGCCGAGCCAAAGTGCTAACCCAGATACTGTGGCTCCCCGTTTGCCATTCTTTCCTTTCATGGAGCTTAGTAAAAAGTGGGACACTGGTAGCTCTGAACTTCTGTCTCTGTCTCATTTTCCCAGCTGCCATATTCTGGTCCATGTCAAGGCTTCACTCTTTCTTTGGCTCTCTGGACCTGGCTCTCCTCCTGTCTGCTCTGATCTGGCTTAGAATTTCTAATTCTGCATTAGTTAGAACTCCCAACATTGGTATGCAAACTCCTATTCTCTATCCTATACAATCTTGACATCAGATTCTCCCTCATGCTTCATTATTTTCACCACTGGTTCTGCTTCCAGCTCTTATCCCCCCATCTCCCAGAACATAACCAGTAGGTTGGCCACTGACTGAGCCATACAAGTAGCTGAGATGTGGCTCTCACCCTGCCTCATTGGGTTATGAAGACAAAGGAATTATACAAAGCAAATGTAGAGCTGCAGACTGGTTATGGATAATAAAAGCTTATTTTATTTTCACCAAACATTGCTTAAGTTTAGTTATTTTAGTTGTGTCCAGATTTTAGTGACCCCATTTGGGATTTTCTTGGCAAAGATATTGGAGGGGTTGGCCATTTTCTTCTCCAGCTCATTTTACAGATGAGGAAACTAAGACAGATAGGGTTAAATGATTTGTTCAGGATGATACAGCTAGTAAATGTCTGGAGGCAGATTTGAACTCATAAAAATGAGCCTCCCTGACTCTAGGCCCTTTATCCACTGTCCCACCTAGCTGTCCCTCATAGAGCCCGTCTAAGATAGAACAAGTGTTCTTATCTCCATTTTTTTGTTTTCTTTGAATATCCCTCCTAGGCTGAAGATTAATGAATGTTCATGGGCCTGAGTCCCTGACTGATAAAAGAAGCTCTGACTGCCCATTTCCAGGTTTGGCTGGTTCACCCCTCATTTTGACAGTCTGGTGATTTTGTGGTCTTGAGGGATGGCCATATAGCTGCTGGACTTAGTGTAGATTGGTGATTGGCTTAGTATGCTGGAGCTTGAGTGGTTCACCAACTTCAGCCTCCCCATGAGTCACCAAGGCTGGCTCTTATTCACATTTTACCAACCTCACTCACAGGGATTAAATGACTAAAGCAGAATTAAGAGCATGAGATAGAAATTACAATCAAACAAATACAAAGTTGTTAACATTGCTAACCAAGGAAGGAATGGGATGTCAGCTCTTAACACAGACCCTGGAACATCACTGAGTGCAGTCCGATTGGTGATTGATTGATTGATTGATTACCTAAATGACGCCATTACTGTCAGAGACGACATTCTTCTTATGTTACAGGGAGATGCAATACAGCTTACTGGTCAACCTGCAATTAGTTACAGGCACTGAGACAGCCAGGTGCTAGAGGTAGAAAAGCCTGAGTTCAAATCCAGCCTCAGATATGTACTAGCTGTATAGATATGTATAGCTGTAAGTTACTACACCTCCATTTCTTTATCTGTATAATGGATATAAAAATATAATTTACTTCATGAGGTTATTGTGAGAATGGAAAGAATAATTGTGAAGCAATACTTTGCCTGGCACTTAGTAAGAACTATATAAATGCTAGCTACTGTTATTATTATTAGTAGTAGTAATTATTAGTATCAATGGCAAACTGTAGATATAATACTATATGAAGCAACACAGATTTAATCACTTTGCTGCTAAGAATATTCATAGAATTATTGGGAAGGTGTGAGTGTGGGATGGAGACACTAAAAACTACATAGGGAAGACAACTTTTAGAATAAGAAGAAACCCAAATTCACTGAAGCTGAAACAATAATTCTCTGCAGGACAAGGGTCTAGTAATTGTAATAACTGGTGCATTAATAATTTTAATAGTAAACCAGAATCAATACTGCATTAGTGAATCAACAAGGAATTGTGATTTCTTATGCAGCTGAAATCGCTTAAAATATTAATGGTAGGAACAATCATGTAGCAGCAATAGCGAGCTTAATTCTATTAAGGTTAATAGAAATATATTTTTTAAAAAGGAAGAAAAATGGAAGGCCTTAGGATATGTTAGGTTCCCTTTTAGTTGAAGCTTTTAAATAGATTCGCAATGATTTCTTAGATCTTTACTTAAGGATGGGTCATTTTACAAGCTCTTCAGAGGTCATGGAATTACTGATCTCAATAGGAAGTGATTTTGGATGGAATTAAAGTTTTTACTTGGCTTCAAAATCTAGCTTCATCCTACTTCTAGGCCTGTTGCACAGTCCTCCTATATTTGATCACACTGGCCTGTTGTGTAATGACCTCTTGTTTATCCCACTTCTGCTACACAGCCACCCCCACTCTGGAATACAGATTCTCCCTCTCCTCGGTTTCAGAGACTAACTTATTTTCAGTCTCTCCTTCAGTGCCATGTTCTACAGGAAGTTTGTCTTTATCCAACCAATTGCTAATGCTCTTCCTTGAATAATTACTGTGGATTTGTTCTTATATCTTTTGTACTGGATTATCTCTGTGCCTAGGGTTACTGCCCACCAATGGTTCCTTGGGAATGAGGACTTTTACCTTTTTTTGTCTTTATGTAGTACCTTGCACAAGATAGGCCCTTAATTCATGTGTAATGAATTGAATTGAATCTAGCCTTCTCTCTCTCTCTCTCTCTCTCTCTCTCTCTCTCTCTCTCTCTCTCTTTCTCTCCATCTCTCCATCTCCTTTCCTCCCTTCCCCTCCTTTTTCCTCCTTCCCTCCCTCCTCCCTCCCCATCCTTCCATCCTTCCTTCCCTCCCTTTCTCTCTCCCTCTCCATCCCTCCCTCCCTCCTTCCCTCTGTCTCTCTGTCTCTGTGTGTGGAGACATAAGAGACAGAGATACAGAGAGTAACAAAGTAAGGGAAAGAGGAAGCCAAACTGATTTCTTTTTGACATAGTTCTGAAACTGTTTTTTTAAATCTGTCTTTATAATCATTCTTGCTCAACCAGTAGTTTATTCTCAAGGAATAGCTCCATCTTAGTTTATTATATATGAGAAAATAGTTCTTATAAGACTACAAGAAAATTAGTCATCTTTTGTTTATTTGGGAGAAAATTATATTTATTTCTTAATAATAGTACAGTTTTAAGGACATACTTGCCTAGTTATTAACCTAAAAGTTTTCCATTTTCTTTATTCTATACATTCAGATCCCTGAAACAGATCCCTTCACTACAAAGTTCTAAAATTTATAATATACATATAAGGAACTGTTGTCTCAGGACTGAATTATGAATCAAACTTCCCTCAGTAATTCCTGCTCTTACAACACCGAGGTGGACCTATACCAGACAAATGAACTTGCAAGACAGATTAAGCAGCAAATGCTGTTCATGTACCCGAGGTAAGTGAATTGTCAAAGGTTGTCCCCCTTACACTGTACTGTCCAAGATCTTGAATATAGCAGACATTTAAAAAAGGTTCATTGCAGCCCTAACCAGAAATTTCTTCCCATTTCATTAGTGGTTTATTTGAAGAAAGGATGGAGAGTGGAAGTCAAGTCGTAGATCTGTGGCTTAGCTAGCTGGGCACCCTGGTCGCTCTTGAATTGAATGGAATTGGTGATAGTTTATCAGCTGTAACAAAAGGGTTTGGAGTGACTGATTTCTTATATTCCTTATTTGTCCATGGCTCTACAATTCTAATTATAGAGCCTTTTCTAAAAGAACCAAACTGGTTAAAATGTTTTCTTTCACTGTTATTGGGATGTTAATGAGAAGGAAAAACAGCTGCAGAAATGGAAATTTCCTGCTTTTGTAAAGAGTCTTCATTTGCTATAGACTTCTACTGGCACTGATCAAAAAACCAGCCCCCCTTTGAAAGTCTGCAAACCTGCAATGCTGTTAAAAGAGAGAAGGATCCAATGTCTGGCAGTCACTCTATTCTGGCTCTGCAGCACATGTGTAATTTGTACAGCTTAGCCCTATAAATTGGACTTCAAAACAGACTTTGTTTAGCTCCGATGGCCAAATTGATAAAAACTCAGCAGGCCCTGAACGGGAGCCAGAATAAATCAGATGCAAATTTCAGAGGAAGATGATCTGTGCTCATTCTAAAGTATCCCAAGTGGAAGAGTACTAATAAGCCTTTTGGTTTGCTCTCCAAATGCTTCATGCCGTCCAGTTCCTTCAATTTAAAGGCCCTGGGATGTATTGTGGAGAAATAAGTTAGATGTTAATAGTAACAATAGCTAGCATTTAGATGGGTGGGATTTTAAGATTTGCAGAAAACGTAAAATACATTTATAAACAGCCTTATGAAGTAGGTGCTATTATTATCTCCATTTTAAGGAAATTGAGACTGAGGGAGGTTATATTGATTTGTCAAGAAGACTCACCCAGCCAGTGATCTGGGATTTGAATCCAGGTCTTCCTGACTCTTGCTCTTGTCACTACATCAGCTGGCTATTTCTAATATATCTTTAATATTCTCTGGGAAAAGCCAGAAGAAGGCAAGAGAAGCTAAAGTTTGAGATTTCCAGATTGATCTCTTAGGAGCCTACAAGAATGGACCATAAGCACAAAGATTAGAGTTTTGGAACTGGGGGTATACACATAAAATGTTTTTTGAGTGTAAAGTCTTATATGGAAATTAGCTATTATTGTGACTTCCATCATTTACTACCCCTTAGCCCTCTTCTATCTCATGGTTCAACAAGTCAATCTTTGGCCAAAGTGAGGACTTCATCAACTCATTTCTTCTTCTCAGAGAAACAATTTTTTTGAAAGAGCAGGAAATAATTTTCCATGAGGTCTGCTTATGGATGAGGAGCAGTTCAAATGAAAAAGCCCAGCTTGATCAAGCAACATAATTTATAAATAAATCATGGATAATGATCCAAATGACTGAGGTGTTAAATTCTTCGTCAATGGAAGTGAGTGAAGGAGAAACTCCAGAATGTCACTGAAGCAGATTAAAATGTGACTGGGAAATTCTTCAAAAAATAAATAAGGGGGAAGCTAGATAGTTAGATGCATCAGCCCTGAAATGGAGGACCTAAGTTCAAATCTGATCTCAGACATTTGATACTTTCTAGCTGTGTGACCCTGGATAAATCATCTTACCTCAATTGCCTCAGCAAAAAAAAGAAACAAATAAATAAAAAGAAAGAATATGCTACAATATAGATTGTGTTAATTTGTGGGGGTTTTAAGACAATGTTTGTATTTGATTTTGACACGTCTGACTGAAGGCACCAAACTTACCATTCTTTTTGGTCCAAGAAGAAAAACTAGCTTTCTTTATAGTATGGAAGAAAGAGCATTGGATTGATAGTTGCTATATGTTCTTCATGAAATTTATGAAGTTTAAATGCAAGTTTCATTTATAGTAAAAATATAACATATTCTTACTATAAATGAAACTTGCATTTAAACTCAAGTTTACTTGAGTAATTCTTACTATAAATGAATATGCTATATTTCAGGGCCTCCACAAATATTTACCCATTATTCATTAAATAAATACCTCACATACAGGGGGGTGTATGTGGAGGATATCATTTATTATAGGTATGACTTTGGAAAAAGTTCTTTAGACGTTCTGGGCCTCAGTTTGCTCATCCATAAATTAAAAGGTTGGACTAAATGACCCTAGCAGTCTCTTGCAGCTACCAAGATTGTGATCCTACTTATTTCCCTTAACTAAGTAAGGATGTTTTCCAAAAAGCAGCCATTTCTTTCTTGGCACCTGGTGATGCTCTGGCAATGTGTCTAGATCCTACTCCTTATCATATGGGTAATTTTCTCAGCCTCTTTTTTTATTTAAGACTGAAGACAAGACATGTTTGAGAAAACATCGTGATAATTATTAAGATAATTAAACTGAGTTATTTCCATTATTCAGTCTCATGTACCATAGCCTTCTAAGACCAATTTATCATTCTTTGGCATCAATTACACAATAAAGAAGGAAGAAAGGCTGCTAGTCAATTAAGCAAACAAGCCCAGTGTGTGGTGTTTATGGCATCCTTTTCTGACTGACTGTGATTACAAAATTATAGTGCTGCTCAGACCCAATCTCATCAGAGTAAATCTTAAAACTGCTGAAATCAGGCCAGAAGAGCAGGGCTGTATATTCTTGGTTTAAACCATTATTAGAGACGTATGAGACTAAATTTAGATCTTTGAAGGGATATAGTAATTGTTACTATCATCTTTATTAAGATTATCATTCTCAGCAAAGTGTTTGCTGGGATTCTAGACTGGCTAAGAATTAAATGGCATGATCAGTTCAGATCACTGTTCTGAATTGTAGTGATAAGATCACAAATTTAGAACTGGATGAACCCTAGAAGTATATAATTTGCTACCAACATTTTACAGATGAGCTAGTTAAGGCTTAGAGAAATTAAATAATTTGCCATGGGTCATATGGATAATAAGTGTTTAAGGCATATTTTAAACATAGGTCCCCCTGATTCTAAATTAATTTCTCTAACCACTGCACAATACTGTCCTTTGGACACTTTTTTTGCAATACAAAAGAAAGTATCTATTATTTTTGTATAGTATTCTTGGTATCATTTAGGAAATGACCTGTATATATTCCATATTTTAACAATAAAGATTGTAGATTGCATCCATTCATAGGAAGATGTGATTAGCGCATTGTAATTATTGAGACATTCACAGGCAGAGCATTTTTAAGGAACATTCTCACAAATGTTGACTATTGAGAAATTGCCTCTAATATAGAACTCCTTTCTATAATGTCTCACCTTCCATATGAGGATGCATATGGACATTATAATATACTTGGATCAGAAAAAGCTATAAAGGGATGCTATGAATTCCATGGAAGAGGATCACAGAGTTATGGCCTATTTTCTATAATTATGCTGAAATATTCAAAGAAATCTATGATCTCATTGATCTGAGAATTCCCTCCAATGATATATTGGATGCCAGACCATTCTATGTTGCTTTTATCCCTGTCATCCCCAAAATATGCTATAGTGGGTCTACCCAACATAATTAAGGCCTTCCTGGCTTTCTTCTAAGAGCTTAAGGGTAACAAAAGAGTATGGTAGGCTCTCTGTCTCTCTTACTATGGACTCAGCCCATCTTCTCTTATTTTAACTCCTTTATTCCTAAAATTTCTTTACTCCTGTTCTTTGGAATTCCTCATTTTCTCTATGGTTTGACATCTTTATCCCTTCCAACACTTTTGCTTTTTGTGATACATATCTTTTAATTCTCCAGAGGCAATAGTATTCCAGGTCTTGCTGATTTATAGTAATACTGGTAAAAATGTTGTATTGAAAAGACGAGTCTTAGCTATTAGAAACTTGGGTTTGGTGAAAGTTCTTTGCAATTTTCTGCAGGGAATCTACCCTCCTCTTTTTGAAATCTGAACACAGCTCATCGCTCATTTGTCTGTCATAGATAAAAAAGCTATTGGACAAGCTATACAGAGTGTATATTTAGATGCATGGGAAAATCTAGGTACTATTCATTCATTCAGTAAGCATTTATTAAACAACTATTTTGTGTCAGGCATTGTGCTAAGTGATGGGAATGCAAAAAGAGGCAAAAGATGGTCCCCGACCTCAAAGAGCTTATGCTCTAATTAGGAGAGACATCATGAAATCAAATATATAAAAGCAAACAATCTACAGGATAAATAGGAAATAATTAACAGAGGAAAAGAAGACATTTCATCAAGTGTCTATTTTTTTCCTGTGTATACATTCAGGCTATTATCCTTCAAAAAATTATAGATCACTTCTAGGAGACTTTGTAATGTGCTGGGCTTGATGCAGTGAACATCATGTCATCTGCAAACAGGGGTAACTGGAGGACCTCACCCTCATAATCAATTCTTCCTTGACATGGATTTTGCATTGAATAGCTTCCATTAATGTGGCAAATACTTTGGCACACATACTGCTCCCTGTTTTATGCCTCAGTTGATATATATGTGTATTATTATTGAACAGAGTTCTTTCTTGTTTTATATTTTCTAATAAATCCTGAATGGTCTTGGTGGATTTTGGGGAGGTACCTTGTTATAAAAGAGCTTGTATGATAGAGTTTTCTTCAATAGAGAGGATTTTTTTTTTGGTAAACAACAAGTAATAAACAAATGGTATTCCTTTTATATTCCTTTTATATCTTTATGGTATTCATCTTTATATAAATTATGAGTTGGTAAGAATATGGTCCATTGCTGAATTTAAAATGGTGAAAACCTATTAGTTTTCCACTAATCCCTTCATTTAAGATGCTATTAATTTATATATAGATGACTTATAAAGATTTTCTATGGAGAATAGGCATGTAGTAATTGATGATATTTTCTCAGGCCTCCAAAATCCACAACTGATGTTTTCCTTTCCCTTAGAAGGAAAGGAAATTGTCATTTGATGCCCTTACAATCTTATGGCCTCAGTCATGGATCTCCTCGCTTCCTATTTATTTTAGTCCAGCTTTTTACCCCCCACCCCATAGTATCATTTCTAATTCTTTTGCAGCCACTTCAGGACTTTACTGTTATAGTCCAAGTGATGGTTCCAGTATCATTATTTTGTAATTAAAATTTTTCCCCATTTTTCTTCTATTTCTTGTCCTCTTTCTATTTTGAAAACTCTGGGATCACTTAGTTTTATCCCCTCTCAAGCTTTGTTTTGCCCTCCATTGCTTTTCTTTACATTAATATACAATATTGCTCATAACTGCTCAACATCCTTCGAAAGATTTCATGGCTAAATATATTTTCTTATCTTGCATTATTTTTGGCAACTAGTTCACTCCACTGGGGAGTCTAATATTTGCTGATGAAGGTGATTTTTGAGCTCTTTTGTTCTCATTGGTTTAATTTCTTTATGAAATTATGTTTGGTGTCAATGTTATTCCTATTGTCCATTTCCTCATTTTTGTTTTCAAAAGCTTATTTAAATAATTGAGTTAAATTTTCCTCACATTTTCCTCATTACTATACTTTCTTCTTGCTTATTTAAAAATTTGATCTTGTTGAGTCTGTGCACAGACCACTGTCTTAGGGATAACTCTTTATATATATTTATATATATAAACTCTTCCTTTTGGTTAAAATGTAGACATTTGTGATATTGCAGTATGCTTGCTATGTCTAGCATGTAACAATTTTTTGAAGAAAATATTCATAACTTAAAAGCATGAGGCTTCTGTATGAGTAAAAAGTCTTTGACCTATTACTTCCTTTCTCATGAATCATCTTTTTTTTTACATATTTCTCCTGATTCTTACCTTTCCCAACTTCTATATTGAAGTAATTAAGTAATCAAGAATAGGAGTATATGTTGATTTGAATTGAAATGTGTTAACTTCTTCACAGAATTTCTCTATTACTTAGTCCTTAGTAAATGAAGCTGGTATAAAAGTTTAAGTTATTTTTATGGTGGTCTTTTAAAAATATTTATAAGTGTTGCAATATATAACAGCCATTCTGTAAAATAGGAGAATAAATAGCACCTTCCTCTCAGAATTTTCATGAAGAACATATAAGAAGTTAATAATAAAGCACTTATTCTGCTGTCTGGCACATAGTAAATACTATGTCAGTAAAGTCGGTTATGATTATTATTTTTATTCCCATGAAATCATATTCTTTGCAGCTTTTGGAACTCCCTCAAAACCCATTCTGAGAACCCTTTTCTTTGCTGTTCCAAGGAGTATCTGTAAATCATTCTTCCATTTAACTGAAATTTCCTTCTTCTTCTTTTGTTTCATTTATAGGAAGAATATAGTATAATTCAGGTGCTCCACAAATATGTCTACCCATTGAACAAAGACCTCATATTTAGAGCACCAGAGGTTAAATGAAAGTGTATTGATAGTCTAAAACTATATGATTCTTTGCACCTTCTGCCTCCATTATTGCAGAAGGGAAGGGGAGCATTATAGCACTGATGACTATTTTAATTTCATTTTGTTTACCAAATTGTCATGACCAACAAGAGAATATCATATCAAAAGCCATTTCCCAATCAGTAAATAGTCCCAAAATAAATAATTTTCTTTTTTTTGCATCTTTAAATGAAATTTATTGTATTTCTACATGTGAAAAGCATTCTTTGCTCTACAAAAGCAGGCAGCAGGTGAGCTTTGGTCATTAGACACTAATAAACTAACTCCTGGTATTAAAGAATGGAGAGAATGAAGTACAAGAAAATACTATGAATAATTTTCTAAGGAACTGAATGCTATCAAGAAATCTAAGGAAGATTACTCTAAAACAGTAACAATGAGAGATATACAAATTCAAATAATGCGTGACTGTCATCTTATGCTTAACAAATTGGCAAAACTAACAAAAGATAAAAATTTTGAATGTTCATGTGATTATTGGAAGATAGAGGAATATATACTATTGCTGGGAGTTGTAAATTAACCAACCATTGTAGAAAACAATTTGCAATTATATGAACAAATCACTACATTATTTATACTTTTTGAATCAGAGACCCCACAAGCTAGAATTATATCTCCAAGAAGGTAAAAAAATGAAAGGATTCTGTAAATGTCAAATATTCATAGTAACACCTATGGTGATAGCAAAAATGGGAAACAGCAGGTGCTCACAGAATGGTGAATGGCTGAACAAATTATGACATGGGGATGTACAAGAATATTTCATGCATTAAGAAACAATGAACATGAGAAATTGAGAGAAACAAGAAAAGACTTGCAAAAATTAATGCAAAGTGAATTAAGGAAAATAATACGTACAGTGACTACAATAATGTAAGTGAAAAGAACATTGAAATGAAGCCATATTGTGCATTTCAAGAGTCAATCTTGGACCCAGACAAAAGACAAATCAATGTACCTTTCTACTTTGATTGAAGAGGAAAGAAAATGATGTTATATGATTTTGCTTTACTGTCAAAGGCAGCTTCTGGTCTAGTACTTTTTATTTACCTGTTTTTCTTTATTATAAGGGAAGGTTTACTGAATGGAGTTGGAGTTGGAGTATGTGTGTATATGTACTTGTGTGTGTGTGTGTACACTGTATAAGGAAATGACTGCAATGATAATGTGATTGATGATTAATTAAACCTCTATGTTGTCATTCTTCTATTTCTCAACATGAAGAGATGCTCATGAGCCTTTGAAAGCCAATAAATAACCCTGTTTGTTGGCCTGTGACCTTCCCATTGCCCCATCCAGATGTTTTGACATCTATCAGTCCACCTCACGGGTTTACCTATTGGCTCTGTAGTCTCTTGATCTCCTGAAGATCAAGATAAGTCTGTCAGTCTGTTAGTCAACTGATAGGATTTTTTATTTTATGTTGACCCTCCTGGAGGATCAATGTCAATATTAAGCAATGAGACTATGAGATTTTACTTTGTCTTTTCAGTATAATCTGGGTATAAAACTAAGACCTCAGAGAGAGGAGGCATCTCAGTTTGTGAGGAAGATCTGAGATCCATTTCACTAGAAGGGGCCATAGACCCTTTAATAAAGTATTTTATTTGGAGCTCTGATTCATTTTTTTGTTTTATTGTAGATTGGACAATTTTGAACCCCACAGTAAAAAAAAAAAGTTAAGTTTTATAAACCTGAGAAAAGAAAATAAAGGTGGAAGAAGAGAAGAAGGAGAAAAAAGAATTGAATAAAAGGGGAAAGAGAAAGAGGAGAATCTTAGGATAATTTAGAACTAGAAGGATAATATCATCACAGAAAATAATCCTAAAACTCAGATAATTAAAGTAGGTCAGTGGTACTAAAGTACTTTTACTCAAAATCCATTTTTCTCCCATGTTACTTTCATACTTTGTATTTGTCCTTCCAGCCTTTCAGATTCCTGACAATATAGGATAGATATTTGATTCCATGGAAGATTGGTAAGTTTGGGGTGTGTGTGTGTGTGTGTGTGTGTGTGTGAAATCCCTGCCTGTGACTGAGATATTATTTTTAACATTTTTCAATCTGCACATTTGCTTTTCTTTCTTGGACAAATCTGGCACACTTGTTGATGTTTTCTGCACAGATTTTTCTGCAGTATTTTTACTATGTGTGGTGGTTATGTCAATAGATTCTGTTGCTTTATTGATCTTATCTGATAGCAGAATGTTTGCTTTCTCTGCCAGGATTTCTTGGCTTGCTATTATGGCTCTATTCCAGTATCTTTTGTTGGTGGTTATTTTCTAAAATATTCTTGCTTTGCCCTTATAGTACTATGCAAATTCTACATCTTGGTCTAGATTGAGGGATGAAACAATGTACTACCATCTCCTCAGAGCTAAGCCATGCAGTAAATAGAGTTTTCAATCGAGAGACACACAGATATGAACAAAACCACTTTCAGATATACTTCCTAGCTCTATGATCCTGGGCAATCAAATCACTAAACTGATTATCTGCCTAAGTTTTCTCCTCTATAAAATAGAGATAATAACATCTCCCTCCTAAAGTTGTTGAGATAATAAATATAAAATATCTTGCATTATATAAATACATATGTATATATAAAAATATAAATAGCATTATATAAATGCCAGCTTTACCATCATCATCACTATTATTCAGCTTTATAATTATTACTATTATTATTATCAACATTATTTCCCAGTGACCTAATCCTAATTAGGCTGAATGGGGCATTCTCATTCCTATTATCTCGGAAAAGAAAACTTCACATATTAAAAACTGCTATCCTAACTAACATGCTTTATGTCCTGCAAATTTTTTTATCATTTACTTGAAAATGCTTTTAATAGTTGTGACTTTTCATTCTTCTATATCATTCAGCAACCTGCCAGACTTTCTCCATTCATTAAAGCAATGGTTCTCAAACTTTTGAGAAACTTTATATTATTAAATCCCTTTATATTGATTAAATATCTTTTTATTATTAAAATGATTGAATATTTGTCCAAAAAATTTATATGAGTTTTATTTATGGATGTTTACATATTTGAATTAAAAACTAATTTTGAATTTGTAGATCCTCTGAAAGGGTTTCAGAGATCTATAGGATTCTCTGGTTCCTACACTGAGAACATAGAAACAGATTACGATTCCTTAGATTAAACGGATTAGAGCATTTATAGACATGATGTTGTCTAGGCAGAGTCTGATAGCCATTGTAAAACCCTTTCTTTGCTTTTATGGGAGTTTCTGAATGGAAATATAAGGTAGAGGACAGACCTTGGAGTCATGATAATCTGCATTCAAATTTTGTCTTTGTTGTGTACTGGCTAAATGTTCCGAGCCTAATCACTTAACCCCACAATGCCCTTGGAAACATTCAAAAATCATTAGCGACTGAGATTATGAGCTATAAAGTTGCTAGACTACATTGGAGAGGGAAATTCTCTTATCAGGAATTCTCTATGGTTATGAAATCATAAATCTAAACAATGTCCTTACCCCATGTTACATAACTTCTCCCCGCCATAACAAAGCCATAACAAAAGAAAGTAAAAGTAATTGTTAAGTCATTTGGAGATTTTTTTTGACAGATTCAGTAATTACCCTCCAAATTACCTAGAAAATGCACACAGAATTTTTTGACCCTCTGTTTAATTCATCAGAGAAGTCTGAATGATTAATTAATTAAAAATAAAATATGCTGATATTATGCATTTTATGCATTTATGAATTTCTAAACCTTTTCTTTGTCTTCTGCTGGCCTTTGTATCTCATCTACATCTTCCACAAAATTCTCATTTACTTTCCTATACTGACCCTCAATATGTTGAAACTGAGATGGAGAAAGTCGTGATATAGTAGGAATAATTGTAAATAATAGGAAATGGGTCTCTTTTGTCCAATTTGCACAAATTCTGATTAGATTGGTTATAAGAATAATCTTTCTCTTTGCCAATCAGGTAACAACAAAAAATGATTAATGAAGTTAAGTTATTTGACCAAAGTCACATAGTTAGCAAGTAGCAAAGGTGAGATTTGAACTTAAATCCTTGGATTTTAAATTCACTTCCCTTTTCACTGGGTCATACTGCCTCTTAAGAGAAACCATCATTTTTTTTTTTTTTTGACACACAAATCAATTGAAAAATTTCATAGTTTCATAAAGTAAGGAGATCATAAATTTGGAATGAGAAGAGATTTCAGAGACTAACATGTCCAACAATTATTTATAATTGAGGGAAATGAGACCCAGGCAAATGAAGAACATGCAGGGAGTATAGGACAGAGCTGAAATTTGAACCTTTGTTTTATGATTCCAAATCCAGGATATTTCACAATAGAACACATTGCCATCTTGGCTCCACAGAAAAAGAAAAATAGAGATAAAACTGTTTTCCTTCTCTTAACAGAGAGGTGAGGGACTATAGGAACAGTATGTAGTATGTATTGTCAGATGGTGTTAGGTACACTAGTTGTTCTGTTTAGCTGTTTACCTTTCTTATGTGGAAGGGTTCAATTCAAAAAAAGGGGCAGAGTTTATCCTAAAATAACTGCGATGTAAAAGTGAGAGGTGTTGAGAAAATTTAACTTTAAAAAACAACTGTTCTCACTGACAATCATAGAGCATCCATGGGATTGATGTAATTTTTAGCTCCTCTCCAAAGCCATCTGTTGGATATGATTTGATGGTAGGCACCTACATTGATGAAACCTCAGATCTTTGAAGAATTGAAATATAATCCCCCTTAACTTCAGGAAACCTAGATATTTATAGCTTTCTCCTCTCACTATGACTTCAATAATTTGATCTTTACTGAGAGATGTAGCAAATTTTCTTTCTGCTATTTAAACTGACTTGTACTTGTTCACACTAAACTCTAAAATACAGCTTCAGGAGAATTCTCAGCATGAAAAGCTGTATTTTAGAGTTGGCAGAGAGCTTTCAAGTGTCCATGCAGGAGAAAAAATGGCTGAGGATATAATGCTTATTCTCATACAGTTTGGTTTAAAACCATGACTAGTGTTGTTCAGATTTCAATTCTGAATAATCAGAAGATCTGACAAATACAATATGGAATAGGATTAGAGATGACAGGGGACTCTCCTTCAATATCATAATCATGATGTTTGGTGGTAGATAAGTGGAAATTTTGAATTAAATTGGAAAGTATGTTTTTCAATCTTCAATCTGAAGTAGAACTGGGTGGATAGGGTAACATAACTATATGAAAGATGCTGGAACTACTATAACTGCTTCCTTAGCAGGGAATGAAATAAGATTTCATGACCATAAAGTTAACTAGGGCAGGGTGGCTAGGGTTTTGTCCTAGTTACTGAAATTTAGAGGGAGTACTTTTTCTAACCTGAGAAATCCTCCAGTCTGTCTTCCTCTCACAAGTCTATATCACCCTTATGTCTTATCTTCCCTCTACTCCCTCCCCCCATTATATCTGCAAAGTGACCACCCTGTTCCTTTGTCCAAGTACTTGGCTGCCACCCACAATGACAATGATTCTCTCTCTAGTCTCTTACTGCTTTTTCTTCTTCTTTCCAGATTTGAGAAAGATAACCACCAATGTTTCTTGCATCTCTCTTCCCCTTTTCTCAGGAGCTAAATGGTTGGGAATCTTTGACCAAACTATATGAGAACAGCTAGACTAGTGAAAGATATGTTATCTCTCCCCAAATACAATTGCACCTCACCCCAAATAGCTTGCCCCCAAATTGCCAGATATATACATATGTATATATACCCATACACACACACACACACACACACACACGCAAACATATATATGTTTATCTTTTTAAAGATAAGCAATTAAGTACTTATTATGTGTGAAGCAGTGTGTTGGGAATTAGAGACATATAATGATAGAGTTACAGAGATAAATGTGAGACAGTTCTTGCCTCTAAGATCTTACATTATTATAAGTAGAGATAATGGTAGCCAAGGAAGGGAGTTTTTATTCTGGAGAGTCATAGAGACAATCAATGGAACCATATGGCAGGTGATTGTTATGCCTTTTCCAGAAACAATCATAGTAAAGATTCATCTGATGACTTTTCCTAAGGTAGGAGGTGAAAAGGGAAGATTGAAGATGCATATGTACAAGGTGCAAAGAGGTAGAAAATAAGATATTCTAGAGATTCAATTTTTAGGTATGAAACATGATCTGAGGCTAGCTAGATATAATTGGTTGGATGAGTTTGAACACTCTCTGGCCAAGTTGAACCCTAGAATGCAGCTGATAAACTGAGTAAACTAATTCCAGACAGGAGAGCAATGGTTTCTGGCTCAAAAGTGGGAAAGGGGGTTGTATTAGCAGGAAATATAGCTTGATGTTGTAAGATGTCTGGACAGAACTTAATATTATTTATTACATTTAATATTTATATTATATATTCATATTTTATTTAATTATTCATATTATAACATAATAATATTTATATATTATTTTATATAATAATAAATAATATATTATATATAACATTTATATATTATATATTAAGTATATATTTATATATAATAAGTATATTTCATATTAAATATTAAACATTTATTAAATAAATAAAAATAAATAAAGATGTCTGAGTGCCTGCTAAGCAGATAGGGGTTCGATTTGACTCTGCATGGTCAAATAGGGCCAGAGTTTGGTTCGGAGAATACAACCCAGCCTGCCTTGTGGGACATCGTGGGACTCAGATGAGATAACAAGTAAAATGTCTTGTCACTTCAAGAACAAATCATCATCATCATCATTTTTATTGTTATAAACTATATGATCTAAACTTCTTCCAGGAGCAAAGGTCATCTAATCTATATAGTATTATACTATATTATAATCACATTAAATATTTATAATATATGATTATATATTATAATTATAGGAAATAATTGTAATATATTATATTATATTATATTATAAATGTTATAGTATAGTACTAATTTATGTATATATTATCTCCTCCCCAATAGAATGTAAGTCCTAGCAAAAAGGGACTGTACCTAATTTTTTTCCCCAAAATCATGGCATTAAACGGTGTATCTGGTGCAAAGTGTGTAGTTAATAAATGCTTCTTGAATGATTAATATTTTTCCATTGCTGTTGTATAAAAATGAAATACAAAACACAACAAGCTTTGAGGATTCTAAATTGAGAATTACCCAGAGGGAAATTAGAAATCCCATGGTGGATGGGAGTAGGTGGGTGACACATTATAAAGAAGAAAAATGGAGAAAAGGATATCAGCAAAGAAATGTGTAAGTGAAAAAGAAGATGGGCTGGCTGTCAATAAGAACCAGGGATAACTAATCTAATCTAATTAATGGATGGTTTGTCAATAGAAGGCTAGAAAGGTTCCCAGTATATTAAGATCCTTGAAAGGAAATGGACAAACATCAGACAGAATTGCCAGACTTAGATGGATCTTAGCTTTTTGCATTTCAGGGGATACCTATGTTAATGAGTCACAGCATTATTTGAACATTTCTCTGTGTTGTATTGCTGTGACCAATATTCAAGTCATTGTTTTACTATGAATTGTAAAGGCTTATGCAAAGGAATGGAGATATCCAATCACTGTTCTTATCTTCCAGAAGTGAAACTCTGCCCACAACTGAGGAGTTATAATGAAGTGTAAGAATATTATTATTATTATAAATTATTATAATTATAATAATTATTAATAAAAATGTTTATTAGATCTGCCCCAGGAAAAAGGGATAAATGTTAGATAATGACCAAAAAAAAATTCAGCTGGTATGAAATGTTTGGATTAGCATCCTCACTGCAGCCAATAGATGACAAACTTGAAGGGAAAGATTTTATTGTTGTTTATTTTTTCTTAGTATGGCCAAGCACTTAGCTCAGCATTTGGCATGTAGATGTTGCTGGGTAAATGCTTGTTAGACCGGATTATTGGGTCAGACCACATGGATCAGGCCAGACCTAAACAATCTGGGTTTAGTGGAAAGATTTGAATACAGTTATCCCTTCCACATCCTGGGGATTAGGGGCTCAGTGCCACTGCCATCTGGAAAATCCACATCAAATTTTTCTGCCTTTCCTTCATCTGAGAGAAGTCTGAATTTTTTTTTTTTCATGGAGTCTTTACAGTACTTTATTATAAAATTTGGCATAAGGATTTGGTAATAGGCTCTTTGTCATCTCTGGCCTTTGCATATCATTTGTAGCTTCTGCAAAATTCCCTGCAAATTCCCATTTAATTTCTTATACCAACCTATGATAAATAGAAACTGCAATGGGAAAGTTGCAATGGGGAAGGGAAAATCATACATAATCCATTGTCTACCCCCCTCCCCCAACTTTCACTTGCTATGTCTATATAGCTTTAAATTAAGTTTAGCTTCGGCCTGGACAAGGCAAAAGAATTCTCACTCTCAGTTAGCAGTGGTTTATGATTTTAACAAGTACACACATCTGATGTCTGCTTTTTGAAAAGAAATGTATCTGTCTATTTCCTTTAAAATTAAACAGATCTCAAGCTCCTAGAACTGTGGAGAACTTTGATTTGGACCATTTATTTCTTAATAAAGAGAATTGTTTCTTCTTCACACATAGAACCTTTAACCAGGAGTAATGATGCTCTCTCTCCTGAGGTGAATAATCCAGCAGGTTGTTTCAGAGACTATACTAGCTTCGTTACTAGGGAAATTAGAAGTAGAGAAATCTCTATTACATCGCTCAGTACATCTTTCGGCTAATGTAGGGTGATGTTTTCACCTTCCCTTCTAGGTTTTATGTGACTTGACTTGGAAAGCATCAAGAGCAAGAATTTTCTGCAAAAACTGGTCTACTGGTGCAGGTGGGGCTGGCATGGAGATTGGGTCCATTAGCATGTACACCATTATCTGTCAAGGACTGCTACCATATCTGCCAAATGAAAGTGATATTAAGTAAATCTTCTTGTGAAGAGTGAGGGATTGGATTTAGGGAAAATAAAAAGTTCCCTCCAGCAGGATGCCTATCAGAGTCCCCTTGGGCTGTCACTCTGGGGTGGAAATTGATGATTCCCTTGTACTTTGGGAGATGTACTCTTTGGAATTGTTTTTATGACATTTTCAGTGATAACAATAGCAAGAATAGAGAAAGCCTGAACAATCCAAGATAAAATCCTGGAGAGGAGACAAAACAAGTACAGTAACTGCTGTTAATAAAACAATCCCTATATAAATGTGCATGTCTATCCAGTGGATCAGAACCACAGGTAATATGCCATTTGGCTCCACATTGAACATCAATGATACAGATATATGATGAGGAGAATGATAACTGACATTGATATAGTGCTTAAAACTTAGCAAAATACTTTATATGCATTACAGTATCAAATCTGAGTCTTACGTGTGCCCCAAGGAGGTAGGGAACAGTGGTATTAAAATCCAAATTATGCAGATGAGAAAAATGTGATTCAGAATGATGGTGTGATTTGCCAATGGTCACACAATTCAAGTTTTCTGAACCCCACTTAGGGTACCTTATCTATTATGGCTCCCATGTTTTTCTTCTCTGAGTATGTGACCGAAATCTGAAAGCAATTTCCAATAGTCCGGAGTATGTTAGAAAAAAAAAAATAAGATTTTCTACATATAATATACACGAGGGAAAAAAGGCAGCATGATTTTTTCAGAAAGAGCACTGGATTGAATGAAAGTGAAAAGACCTTGGCTCTAATCACAACTTGTGATCTTATGTAAGTCACTTAACCACTCTGAGTGGTTTCCCCTTCTATAAAATTAAAGAAGTGGATTTGTGGACTTACCTCTGAGTTTATTTACAGCTCTTAATCTATGATCCTATGATGAAGCCCAAAGAAAAGGAAAGAGAAAGAGACAGAGATAGACTGGAGACAAAGGGAGAAACAGAGAAAGCAAAGAAACAACAGTTGAGAGAGAGACAGAGATTGAAGTAGAGCAACAGATAACAACAGACAGAGAGAGGGAGAGAGAGAGAGGAAGGAGAGAGAGAGAAAGGAGGGAGACAGAGAGAGAGAGAGAATGGAGGGAGAGAGAGAGGGAGGGAGAGAGAGGAGAGAGAGAGAGAGGGGGAGAGAGAGAGAGAGAGAGAGAGAGAGAGAGAGAGAGAGAGAGAGAGAAGGGAGAGGGGAGAGGGGAGAGAGGATAAGGGAAAGGGGAAAGGAGAGAAAGGAGAGGGGAAAGGGGAGAGAGGAGAGAGGAGAGGGGAGAGGGGAGAGTGGAGAGAAGAGAGGGGAGAGAAAGGGAGAGACAGAGAAATAGTAACAGAGAAAAAGAGTTAGAAAGAGAGAGGGGAAGTGAGGAAGAGAGATATAGTGAGACAGAATAATCTTCATCTTAAAAGAGGAGGGACTTCAATAGATAAAGATCATAAGTGGGGCAATCACTCTTTTAGGTTAGCTTTGACTAGATCATAGAATTGATGAGTGGGAGAATCATGAAATAAATCTGGAAGATAGTTGAATATTAAGTTAAGGAATTTGAGATAATGAAAATACAATGAAAGTATTTTGAGCAGGAGACATGATCAGAGGCATTAAATTGTTCTATTAAAATTAAAAAAATAGGAAAAAAGTAAAAAAAAAAAGAAGAGGAAAAATAAAAGAAAAATTGTTGAGATTATTTTGGCAGAAGCACAGAGGCTAGATTAGAGAGAGAGGGAGACTAGAAATAGTGAAACCAGATAGAATTGGGTATTACAATGACCTGGATAAGTGATAATAAAGGGGACAGGAAGGAACTAAGTATTTATATAGCACCTATTATGTGCAAGACACCGTGCTAAGTACTTTACAGTTATCTCTATCATTGTTCATTTTATAGTTGAAAAAAATTTGATAAACAGGTTTTATGACTTGTCTAGTATCATAGAATTAGTTAGTACCTGAGGCTGGATTTGAACTCCAGACCCAGAGCTCTATCCATTGTACTACTTGTTGTCTCTGGGCAGAAACAACAATGGCAATGAGAAGGATGAGAGATATGGTGGAAATAAAATCAATGGATATTGGCAGCTGATATGAGATGGGATATATATATATATATATATATATATATATATATATATATATATATATATATAACAAATATGGCTTGGAGCATCAGAGCCGGGGCGTTTGTCGTTGGCTAACAGTCTGACTTCACAGAAATCTCAGAGAAAATTGATCAGCATGAGGACCTTTTGACTCCTATTTTGAAAGCTTGGTTTTGTGTTGGATTCTATTGCTTATTAACACTTAGAATTCATTTTTTCTATGACAGTTCTTATCAGAAACAAATTTTTCTTAGTTTTGTTTATTCCTATCAAGTTCATATAAAAACCTCCCACGTGTGCAGCAGTGATTATCTAACAACGTGCACTGGCTGGCTTTTACAAATATGGATATTCTATAAACAAAGATTTATATGATCAGAGAATAGCACTGGAAGGGAAATTAGAGATAATCCAGCACAGTTGCCTCTTTTTCAGATAAACTTCCAGAGACATTGAATCACAAAGTGAGCTAAAACTCAGTTATTCAGACCCCCAGTCCAATATTCTTTCTTTGCTGTTGTGGAAGAAAAAAAATAAATGGCCAAGAATAACTCAACTAGAGTAATAATTAAATGGTACTTAATCAAGAGACCAAAGTTTATTTCTTGGTTTTGCCACTATCTATATTACTTCAAATAAATAATAATATCTCTTTGAATTTCAGTTTCCGTATCTGAAAAGTAGGAAATAATACTTATACTGCCTGTCTCATTGGACTGCTGTAAAATCAAGAGGTGAGATGATTATATTTGTAATGGGGTGCACAGGTGTACTGTCCATTAGTTTGTTCAGATGGCATCTTAAGCCATCTAAGGATCAGCTCCTGAGAGAATAATGATGATATGGGAGAAATTGACTTGGAGAGACTGAAAGCATATGTTATTATTCTACAATGGTTCTTTTTTTGCCTAGGCCATGGAGCCTTTTTCTTTTTAAAAATTTTCTTTTTTTTAGGTTTTACCTGAACATTATTTTTTTAAAAACATATTTTCATATGAGTCATTTTAGGAGACAAAAATCAGAACAAAAGGGAAAAACCACAAGAAAAAAACAGAAGAAAAAAAAAAAAGGTAAAAATAGTATGGTCTGATACATATTCAGTCTCCATAGTTCTCTCTTTGGATGTGGATGGAAATTTCCATCCAAAGTTTATTAAAATTGCCTTGATCATTGATTGAATTGTTGATAAGAACTAGGTCTAACATAGTTGATCATCACACAATCTTGCTGTCACTGTGTACACCATTTTCCCCATTCTGTGAGTTTCACTCAGCATCAGTTTATATAAATTTTTCAAGGCTTCCCTAAAATCATCCTATTCATCATTTCATATAGAACAATAAAATTTTAGGAGCCTTTTTCTATTGACTATATATTTGGAATTGTTGGTACCTTCAAAAAGAGCTGCATCAGCTTGAACTGCCTGATAATTTTCTCCACTCTGGTGCTATGACTATTACTGGAGAGAAAAGTGGAAGGGCCTCCAGGGCCTCTCCCACTTAAGCTATCTAGTTCTTGTGAAATAGGGAGTTCTGGGCTTTTTAATTTATTCTTTTTAAAATTTAGGTGCAAAGAGTAGTGTCTCAGATCATGGAAATTTCAAAAAACTGGGAACACAAACCATAGGAATTTTGGGATCAGAAAACAGTACAGATTTTATATCATAGCATCAATCAATAAGGAGAAAAAGGATCAAGGGAGAAATTTTAGAGCAATGACCAGTGGAAGGACTCATCTGACATTTGCAGCCTTTGCATGTGAACTTGTTACACCAATGGGCTTTCTTCTTCAAGTATGAAGAATATATTCTTTGCTACACATTTCTTTGTTTTCTTCATATCTAGCTATGTATCTATCTATCATCCATTCATTTATCTATCTACATCTATGTATATGTGTATCTATCTATCTATCTGTCTATCTGGTCTCTCTATACATATTGTTATAGTTTCTTCCTTCATTCAATATTTTAAAAATAGTCACTTATACTGTATGAAAACACTATGCTAGGTTCTGGGATTATATACACAAATAAAACAGTTTTAAAAAGCTAATAATCAAATGTATAAAATCAAATAAAGAATTTTAGAGTTGATCCTGGAGTAATAGGGAGTCAGTCCCTGGAGTTTATTGAGTAAGGTAGTGACATGGTTAAATATGCCCTTTAGGAAGATTTCATTGAAAGCTCAGTGAAAGAGAGACGAGTAAACAGAGAAAACGCTGACAGGCTATTGCAATAATCCAGAATATCTCATCAAATTCTTTGTAGAAGTTTGTAGGAAAGAAAGAAGTTTTTTTTTTTTTTGTCTTCTTGATGTTGATGTGTAAGCTATGATTACCTTCCTGGTTGTTGGTTCATTCTAATTGTAAGTACTGTAAGACAAAATCATCTATCTCATGAATAGTGTTTCCTATAATCTTTGAACATAGGATGAAAACAAGACTTTTATGTGCCTGTCCCTTAATCTGTGAAGAACTCTAGTTTGACTTCCTTCTTAGGTGTGATTCTATACATCTTTTGAGTAGAGAAATGCGTTCAATTTTTCCATTATATGTCAGTTCTTCAGTCACTGGACAAAGAGTCCCAGTAGTCAGTCATGTTTGTAGTTCAGGTAAGAATGATATAATTTTTTCACCCCTTTCTGTCACCTTTACTACCATTCTCTTGTTAGCACTGTGAGAACAGAAGGGGGAAACATGGAGAAGCCTTAGTATTTTTATCCACTGAATTTGCTTTCTTTGACAGTATTTTTTTTTGTTTCCTAATGGCCATCCTTCTGATGAAGAGCTTTCTTACGCTTATCTAGGCTAAGTATTGGCCCATATGGATAGTGTTTATCATTTGGCTATATTCAAAGCCTGTCCATATTTGTAGAGCCTACCAGAACTGGCATTATGGTAAAAAAAAAAAAGCCTTCAAGGACCCCTGTTTGGGGACCCAAGTTGGGAACTATAAAAATTCAGCTCCTGTGTTTATCTTTAAGTGTCTGAATATCAGGATGCTTTTGTGTCCTGGAATTCAACCCAATAGCATCTTGTCACTGTGAAATCTTTCTTTCTTTCCGAACTGAATTTTCTATCCAAGAATCAGAGAGTAGATTTATAGACTCAAAAGGAATCTTAGACATGATCTATTCCAAACCATCAGTTGTTTAGATGAAGTTATAAGGAATCACAGAGATGCTTCTTGCTCAAGGTCATATGGCTAGAAAATAGCAAGAACTTGAGTCATAAGCCACGTATCCTGACTCTAGACATGTCCAAGGAAGTTGTATGGGGACAACAGGAAGAACTATACTGGGATTTAAGAGAACTTTGAATTTAATTGGCAAATCTGACATCCATGTAACCTCAGGTAAATCATAGTACTATCTTGGGCTTCCACTTCATCTTCTTCAAGAGAGTATTGAAATAAATGATTTTTAAGGTCCCTTCTACATCTAAGTATGTGAGATGATGACTCTGTCCCAACATAACCCAAGGCAATCCAGATAGCCTAGATCTTGGGGGAAATAAGGGTTAGGATATTTTAAAACTTTATCCTTATTTAGCAATGAATGAATTTTATAAGAGCACTTAACTGAGTATTAGTCACAAACTAACTCGCTACGTGACTCTTTGCCCATCATTGCACTATCTTATGCCCCATTTTTTCCCTTATCTATAAATGGAAAAAATTGTGCTTGCCCAATCTACTACACAAAGTGGTCGTGAAGAGTAGATTAGATCTGAAAGTGCTTGGAAGAACACCAAGAATTATTATTACTTTTTGAGACTACTGAATCTAGTCAGAAACTTGTATTTAGTTTGACCAAAACAACTTTCCTAGAATGCAGGTCCAATCATGTTGCCCTGCTGGTTAATAAATTTTTATGGCTTCCTATTGCTTCTAAGATAAAATACAAAATGTTCTGTTTGACTCCAAAACCCTTCACAACCTATCCCCCTTCTCCTTTTCTAGTCTTCTTACACCTTATTTTGTGATCCAGTCTGGTGACACTGACCCAACTATTCTACCAGATACTCTCTACCTCTTGACTCCTGCATTCTCTGTAGCTGTCCCCCCCAGTTTTCTAATAAAAAGGGCCTTAAAATCAGGTATTCTGACTTATGATCAGACTTTATTTCCCTATATATAGCTTCTCAAAATATATGGAATATTTTCTCTTCTTTGCTCTAACTACTGATCTCCCCGGCTACTTTAAATCCTAACAAAAATCCTACCTTCTTAAGGAAATCTTCTCCAAATCCTCTTAATTCCAATCCCTTCCATCTGTTAATTATTTCCTATTTATCCTGTATAACTTGCTTTCGTATATATTTGTTTGTATGTTATCTTCTCCCAGTAGATTGGAAGCTCCTTGAGGACAGAGGCTGTCTTTTACCCTTTTTTGTATATCCAGTGCTTAGCAGAGTGCCTGGCACATAGTATGCACTTAAAATATATATATGTTGACCAAACCACTGGCTTTTCAAAATGGCACAAATTTGAAACTATGTTAATAGCACTCCCTGCCTTCATTTCATTGTCTACCAGATAACCTTGACTTTGTCCCATGTATCCTGGTATCTCCTCTGCCCTTCTGTCGAGCTTATTTATATGAGCTACTCACTTCAATTATCTTGAATTATACCTAAAATCCCAGTTTGTTCCTGGCTCTTGCAATGTTATGTTTTAACCAGTAAGACTCAGAGTGAATCTTGGCTGATATTGATGCTTGCTGATTAGCTGACTTCCCAGGTTTTCCACCCACCAGCCAGTTGGGTCAAAGTACTCCATTAACAGAACAGATATAGAGGAATATTTTACTACATTGGCGTCCCCTAAATTCTGTCACTCAGCATTAGAGCTCAAGAACTCAGTAGCCAGAACAAACCTTAGAAAGCACATATTCTATTAATTTGTAAGCATTTATGGCACCAGTGGTAATGATTTACTTGTGTGTGTGTGTGTGTGTGTGTGTGTATTTACCAAAAAAGTTAAATTAACTTTAGCATAATGTTTCTATAATACTGTGAGATAGATGTCATTATTATTCCCATTTTATAGATGAGGAAAGAAGTTAAAAGAAATTAAAATCAATTAAATTAAAAATTTTAGAATAAAAATTAAATTTAATTTAAATTTAAAAAATTAAAATTAAATGTAAGACTGAAGATTTGAAATCATATCTTTTCTGTCTCTAAGTGTGCTATTTTTCCTCTAACATCATGTAAAACTACATCTTTCATTTGCTTTCCTATGAGTATATGTCAGTTAGTGAAAAATTAATCTAATATTTATTAAAAACCAACTAAGTATAAGGTGTTCAGCTAAGGGCCTTTTGAGGCCAAAGGACTTTTTAATCTAGTTGGAGAAATATACACAGGAAAAAAGATAATTAACAAAGCAGAACCACATATAAATTACAATAAAATGGCTCATTGAGTAAATGTTCAGATTATCAGAATGAAAGGGGAGATGGAGTTTAGTTTGGGAATTAAAAAATGGGGAGTTGATCTAGTAATACTACTACTAAGCTTGTTTCCCAAAGAAATCTAAAAAAAAGGTGGAAAAGACTTATTTATACAAAAATATTTGTAGCACCTTTTTTGTGGGGGTTAAGAAATGAAAACCAAAGCATTTTCACTGCTTCCAGAGAAAGAACTGATATTGACTGAATACAGACTAAAACATGTTATTTTTCACTTTCATTTTTTTCTATTATTTGAGTCTTTTACAAAATGACTAAAATGGATATCTTTTACATACTTGCACATGTATAATTTTTATTTGCTTGCTTATTGTCTCAGGGAAGAGAAAGGAAGAGATGGAGAGAAGGGGGAATAAAATTTGGAACTCAAAACTTTAAATGTCACTGATAAAAGATCGAAAAAAAAAAGGAAGGGGGAGACATTAGATGGTCAACCCATGCTGGCTTCAAGTGATTATGTATTTTTTAAAAAAAATGCTCACAAGATACCTCTTTTAATGATTATCTGTTATACAACTTGGAAAGAAGAAGGATGATAAATATCTATCCAAATGACAACTACTGGTAATATTTGAAATTCATCTTCTTATCTCTTTTGAAAAATCACAGAAGTGTTTGTATCCTAGAGTTTTTATTATTCTAAATGATGCTCAAAGATTTCTGACATTAGGTTCAAAATTACATTACTAAATTTCATTACCACTCTAGGATTTAATTAACAATAATAACAGATATCATTTATATACTACTTAATATGGGCCAGGCCTGGTGTTGAGCATTTTATAATTATTATCTCATTTGATTTTCACAATAACCCTGTGAAGTAGATATTATTATTCCTATGTTATGGATGAGACAAATAGAGATAAAGTGAGATCTCTAAAGTAACATAGCTAATAAGGGTTTGAGACCTATGTTCTAACCACTATACCACCTAGCTGCCCATCTGAACTTGCACATTTGAACTGATTTTATGTGAATCTGTTTCTAATTCTTTATCTATCTTTATCTGAAATGCCCTCTTTCCATTGTTGATTTGATTTTTCAATTTGAATATGGTTCTCTTTGCTGGAGAAGACTGAAGCAGAGTGGGAATCAAATAGCTGAATTTTGTGTCATCGATGACCAGTATTCCTTTTTCCTCTAACAGCAAGACATTTCTTTAAAATGGACCAATCCTAGTGGCCTCTAGAAAATCCATAGGAATTTAGCACTAGCTTTAAAGTCATAAGACCTGGATTTAAAATTCTTCCTTTGTTCCTACCTGTATGACATCAAACAAGAAAATTCACTTCTTCGGAACTCAATTCTCTAAATCAAGGTCTCTCAGAGGTTTAAATCCTGTAGCTCTCTACAGTTTTTGTCTTTGATTTATAAAATACCCAGAAATCTCTCTAACTTGTTATTAGTAATGCCATTCAATCCAGCAATCATGTTCAGAGCTACTACTTTTGACAAGTACTAGCTTTCAGAAGCTGTTTTCCTTATGTTCTTTGGACTCATTTCTTATCTCCCCTTTAAGGAATCCATTTTAGAGTAAAGCTTCTTAAATGTGTTCAACTGAGTGTGGGGATCATGGAAAATTTGACAACAGTAAAACTTTTTTGAATGCTCTACATCTGCATTATCAAATATTCTACCAAGATTTAATTATCTTTTAAAAAGTACATCCAACTCATTAGTATGAAAATTTGCTTTTGAATTTAATAAATAATATAATTATATGTATACCAAAGAACTGTTTTTTTTAAAAAGTGGATTTATGATTTATTTTCAGCAAATGTTTGATTTGTATGCCTGTTTTATATATTATATACTTGGGATGCACAAAAATTTCTCAGGAGAAAAGGGGTTGTGAGTAGAAAAAGTTTAAGAAGCCCTGTTTTAAAGTAATTCAGGTCTTGGTATAAAGCTTATATATAATCATTATTTGATAATTGTTGAATGGAGTTAAAATTTGTTGTTGTTAATAATCATGACATTCCTATGACTAAAAATTTATAAAGTGCTTTTCTCTCAATAACTATATGATGAAGGTAGGGCACATACCCATTTACAGGTGAGTTCAAAAGAGACTAGAGTGCTGATTTGAAATTCAAGCCTAGTTCTCTAATAAAAAGGGCCTTAAAATTAGGTATTCTGACTTATGATCAGACTTTATTTCCCTATATATAGCTTCCCCAAATCCCTTAATAAAACATAGTCATTTCTCCAACTTGATAATTGTAGTATTAGAGTATGAGGTCCATTAAGACAAGGACTTTGTAAGTGTTTAGCAAATGTTTGTTTTTGCTGCTATAACCTTTCCCTCCTACATCTTTTTATTATAGTTAATGATCTTTAATTTTAATATCAGCAAATACAATCCACTTTTATTATAGCAATTTCAGTTGCTATTTTAGTTGTTTGTGAATGGATACACACTATTTCCAGTTTCTTAAATCTGTTTCCTAGAAAGCCTTTTTCCATATTTCTTCCCTTTTGTAACAAGTAAAAAGACACCTCTCCAATTCATGTCTTTGAAAACTTCATCCTAATTTCCTCTTTATCATAGTCATACTGAAATTCTCTATAAGTAGCACAAATGTTTAATGTTGCCTACTATCCAATTACTATTATTCTGCATTTGAGCCTAACAGTTGGTGAGGAAAATATGTTTGAAAAATAGAATTAACTAGTACCTCTTAGGTGGCTCCCACCCTTGTATCCCTTCTTTTTTTTTTTTTTTTTTTAACTATTGGGTATGACTTTCAACTCAGTCACTCTTTTCCCAGAAATCAGAGCAATAGAAGAAAAATTTTCCTGGGGGATCACTGACACCAAGGGAATTTTTTCTATACTTTTACTCATCAGTCCTTTCCAAAACTTAAAAATACTTACTCATGGTTCAGACTTTTGTCTAGGGAAAACCCCAGATTTATTTCCTACCCTGTTTGGGGAAATAATGTAATTCAAATTTGTTAAATGGTCTTTTGTTTTTCTTTACAGCTTTACAGTTTCCAACAGGGATAATTCTAGCAATTGGAACCGTCTGCTTCTTTCTCTCTTGGTCTCTCTGTCTCTATCTGTTTCTTTCTCTATTGCTCTCTCTTGACTTTCTGTGTCTCTCTCTATGTGTCTCTGTTCCTCTGTCTCCCCCTTCTCAATCACAGTCCTCCATTTCTCTTCCATCCCCAAGAGTGAAACAAATAACAATTATAATAAGACATAAAACATCACTTATCTTCAGCTGATACTCAGTACTAAATAAACAAATATAAACAAAATTTAAAGAATAAATAAACTTTAGAAGAGGTACTCACTATACCTGGAAGGTGGAGAGAAGATAGGGAGAGAGGGGGACGTAAGGTCATCATTCTCAACAATCGCCGCCCCCCCCCCCATACCTTTTTTCTCTCAGTTTAGTTCCACTTATCCCCCTCCTTCTATTAGTAGCAATGACAGCCACAGAGATGGGGCTGATTCTTCAGCCTGCTGTCTCTCACTTTTTTGTTCTCTCTCTCTTCCCATTTCAAATTTGTGCACCAAAAATCTCAGTTCACTCCTATGGCTCTCAATAGATCTCTCTTCCTGGTCAAGGGGAGAGTAACATTGTCTGTTTAAGCTGGTCTAACCTCATTGTTCCCAGGGGAAATGTAAATACATTGTAGGGACTTTATTTCTATCAGCAAAAATAATCTCCAGTGCCCTGATACATGAGAAATGTTTCTGAAGTTCTGGGTAATTTATGAAGGTAGAAAGTCAAGGTGAATTTGTATTGAGTCTGTACATATAAGAGATTTGTGGTCCATATTGCTTAAAAACACACAAGACAAACCTAGGCAGAGAAAATGTCTACATATGAAACAACAGCCCCAAAACGCTGCATATTTTAGGCAAAAAAGAGATATTTCATTTGTCAAAAGTAAACATTAAGATATTTGGAGATATTAATAGTAGTGGTATGATCCTTAGGATCTAGCATTAGTTGCTTGAGAGCAGGGTGTATTTTGCTTTTCTATTGTAAATAAGTGAATTTCTTCATCTAAGAAACTGGGATGATAAAACTTACATTCTCCCTATTCTATTTCATAGAATGAATTCATTTGAAAAGATAGAAAGGGAAGAAAAGAAGAAAGGGAGGGAGGCAGTGACACTGTATTTTCCCACCAAGGAGAGATGGGCATTAGAAACCCATGGGGAAAGGAGAATGATTGAGGATTATGCCAGTAAGGAGTATCCTGAAGTCAGGTCTAGGGATTTAACAAGGAGAGGAAAATGGGGTCCTTGAGAAAGTGGTGCTGGGGAGTTCTTTCTTCCCCAATCCTTGGCCCCATAACATTCCACCAACTTTGCATCTGAATTCATTATGTCCAAGTGGAATATTAATAGCTCTCCTATACAGATTTGTAATTTAAAAATATTCCTTTGGTTCTTGTAACAACCCTATGAGGTAAATGCTACAGGTATTTTTATCTTCATTTTACAACAAAGAAAAATTCTCTTAGAGAGAATAATGGAAGTCACATTCCCCTAACAGCTACTAAGTGCTGGAAGGGAGCTTCAAACCCAGGTTCCAAATTCTAGTGTTCATTCTCTTGCAATGAATTAATATTTATATATGAGCTCATATTCCTATGATGCTTTCCACCTAACAAAAAACTTTCTTTAAAACAACCTTGGGATATATAAGTATTATTATCATAATTTCATAAAGAAATGTGGGCTCAGAGAGATGAAGTGCTGTGTTTTAGAATTGCACAGCTAAGATGCAGGGAGAAGATTCATTTCCCAGCCTTCTGATTGCAAGTTTGATGCTTCTGCTATAGCACAGGTAGAATGTAAATCTATAAACAGTCCATGTGTTCCTTCTTGCTCTTTTATATTCTTTCTCCCCTTCCTTATCTTCATTCTTCTCTCCTTCTCTTCTTTAATGTCCTTCTTTCCCAATCTCAGCTGTGCAATTATGTTTTTGTGGCCACAGGGCTGCCTTTTACCTTTTTTTTTTTCTTTTGAATTGTAGCATTTATAAAATAATGGGAGGGAGAGAGCCTTAAATGCTTCTATTAGTGGGTGTCCTTCTCTGACAATAAGGGAAGTACTTGGTGAAAATTTACAGTAGATATAGAATAAAAACAGCTATTAAATCAAAATTGGCTTAGCATCCTTCAGAGAGACTGGAATAAAAACTATTAACAGCCCAAACGGAATTTAATTGAAAACCCCAGGAAATAAAAAAGAGATCAGAAGGTTAATGTTTAGAACACTTAGGTAGCCTTATGAACTAGATGATTTGGTGAGCTGGAAGCACTGGGTTTCAGCAGCTTATTGGGTATATCTTGCTTAAAAAAATAACAAAACTAGTTTTATGGAAGGAGAAAGGCCTCATTCTATTATTCCTGGTTGATCAGGGATTGAAAGCTAAAGCTGGAACCTTGTGCTGATGAGGAGAGATTTTAGCCCTGGAATAACACTGGACTCCCAGAATATCTCCCTCTTGTGCTCAGGCTGCTGGTCCATTCTCTCTACTCATAGAAGCCTTTATCCATCTTTCTCATTGTAATCTCCGTGCTTTTGGATTTCCATGAATTTTCTCAGTCTTTATTCCCTTTGGTGGCAAGATCTTTCTTTTTTAGTCTTCAGTAGTATTCACAGAACTTTATACTAGGGGAGGAGAAATCAAATAGCATCTAGGTGCTACACTAAAAAGGGAGTTGGACCTGGAGTCAGGAAGCCCTGAATTCAAAGTCAGATGCAGATACTTCCCCACTCTATGACCCTGGGTTAGATACTTAATGTCTGTCTAAGTCAATGTCCTCAACTGTAAAATGGAGATAAGATCTACCTACCATAGTTCCTACTCCTCTTAATCCCATTTGGGGATTTCTTAGGAAAACTACTAGACCAATTTGCCATTTTTCCCCCTGCAGCTCATTTTACAGCTGAGGAAACTGAGGCAGAGTTAAGTGACTTGCTCAGGGTCACACAGAGAGTAAGTATCTGAGGTCAGATTTGAATTCAGGAAGACTTGAAGTGACTCTACATCCCCAATGAATTGGAAAATACTTTGTACCATAATATGCATAACATGATTACACTACTGACTCATTTCCCTTAGACTGTTTTTGCAATAGTGTTGATGGACTTGTCCTTATCTATTAATCCTAATGATAATCTGACAATGTAAAGGGAAAGATAGGTCTTGTCACTGAGTAACTTTAAATAAGAAATATATGTGCCTAAACTTGGTTGCTAGGCTTGGAACCTTGAGATGATGAGATTAGAGAGACCTCTTAAACTTGGTTTCACTTGCTTGCTTATCTTTTGAGGATTATTGTAGGATTTTGGATAAGAAATGAAATAGCATATGCTTGCATAAGTTTAATGATGTTGACAAATTTAGAAAGTAGAATATTTTATAAAGATACGAATACTGGATAGGCAAAACAATATTTAAAAATCTACTCATTTAGGTGATTTAAAGCAATTCCAAAAGGCTTTGTGATAGAAAATACTCTCCGCATTCAGAAAGGGAACTATTAAAACTGCCTATGAATTTTCATCTTTTTTGTTGTTTAGTTTTTTCTTGTGTTTTTTCATTTTTGATCTGATTATTTTTTGTGCAGCATGATGAGTATGGAAATGTTTAGAAGAATCACACATGTTTAACTTATATTGGATTGCTTACTGTCTTGAGGAGGGGGGAAGAAGGGAGAAAAGGAGAAAAATTTGGAACACAAGAATTTGCAAAGATGAATGTTAAAAAATATCTTTGCATGTATTTGGGAAAATAAAATACTATTTAAAAATAAAATTTAAAATATCTACTCATAAAAAATTTATATTTCAATATAGTACCCTCATATGGGTTTTCTAAGAAAGCTAGCCTACATTCAAGGAATATTATAGCTACATATCAGCTCAAAAAATAACTTGAGCCCCAAACATATGTTTGCTTTTACTAATTAGTCAAATACACAATTAATTCAAAGCAAAGGCATTCAATAAAATAATATAAAAATACAATTAGCAATAAAATAATTTCTCTATAAGCTTGGGGTACTTTTCCTCATTCTCACTGGTGGATCCTTCAGTAAGTTATGTATTTGAAAGAAAGGGAAAGACCAGAACAACATCAACAGAAATACCCTCTCTCATTTCCTACTTATGATTTTGTTATATACATGTACCCAGCAACCAGCCTCCTAGGCTCTGAATCACCATATATCAGGTGGTTACTGATTTTCACTTTCTATATTTTATTTGGCTCCATGGCCTTCATGATTCAGAAGGGCCATGAAGGAGCATATGAACCTTATCTGTGATCACAAAAACAACTTAACATGGGACGGAAATAGGGAGCATACTCCTCACACCATAAAAGACAAAAGCTTTGGGATAAACAGGTTCAGTCTATCAATGAGATAATTAAATCACCTTGTATTTCCCCCTCCTGATCTAGTGCTGATGTCTCCAGGCAAACTTTCCAGTACTACAATTTACTTAGCTGACTAGGTAAACTTTAAAGCACATCCAGATGTCAGCTTCTTTTAAAGACTATCATTATCTCTAGGGAAATAAATGTGGTGACATGGGTGTTTCTATCCCTTCTCATGTCACTGTTGTTGTAGTTATTGTTATTTGATATTAACAAGCCTATGATTTTAATGATTTTTTGGTCCAAGTATTTGATAGCTTCCTTTCTTTAGAGAATCCTATCCCTCATTATTCTCAGAACGGTTTCATGTTCAGTAAGGACTTTTTCTTGGGGTTCAGCTACTTTGCCTTCTTTCTTTGGTTCATATTCCCCACATTTGGAAATAATGATGATTTAGAAATAATAACAAAGGCTTAACTCCATTAATGGTATTGCT
This sequence comes from Sarcophilus harrisii, assembly GCF_902635505.1. NCBI lineage: Eukaryota > Metazoa > Chordata > Mammalia > Dasyuromorphia > Dasyuridae > Sarcophilus > Sarcophilus harrisii. The sequence continues at coordinate 66,525,706 of NC_045431.1, forward strand.
GTTTTTATAGATCCTGCAATATAATGGTATAAATTTATGGGAAAAAATGGCAAAAAAAAAAAAAAAAAAAAAAAAAAAGCAGTGTCCAAAATATTTGAAAGTAAATTCTCTCAAGTATTTTGGAGAAATGTCTTTTCACAACCAATTTATTTTAAATCATTCTTCTCTATTAATTATAAGTGAATCATCATCATAATAATAGCTAGTCTTTCTATAGAACAGTTGCTTCACACATTTTATCTTATTTTGTTCTCTTAAAAATCTTGTGTGGTAGGTGCTATTATTATTCCTGATGAGGAAACGGAGGTATACACAGATAAAATGGTTTGCTTGAGGTCACATAGTGGTTGGGGGTCAGTTTGTGGCAGGATTCAAATTCAAGTCTTTTTGACTTGAATTCGTTATTTGATATATAAGATATATATATCAAATAGGGCTTTTCAAGCCCTATATTCTATCCATTATGCCACCTACCTGCCTATAAAAAAGCACTATGAACCTCTTCTATGACTTTTTTATACTTTCAAGTGTCATGGATATTTGAATGTGACAACTTGAGTTTCTTGCAAAATTGTCTAAAATTCAGAATTTTCATTATTTCAGGCAAACTTCCTTCAAGACAGATTAATAGTCTCGCTGTTTGTTCTTTCAATAAGCATTTATTTGTATTACTATGTACCTGAGAATTTTTGTGCCTATTATGTCTAAGCTATTATGTTAAGTGGTAAAGATTCAAACAGATAGACAGATATAACCATTACCTGCGCACAAAGCTCTCACACTCTACTTTTACTACTTAAGAATATTGTTACCTTTTAGTTTGATTTCTAGTAATAATCATATCTCTCCATTTGGAACTAACAGTTTGTATTTGAGAAATGAACACTCAAACTTAAGAAGATAGTTCATGATCATGTAAAAAGCAGGGGGATGCTGGAGCCAGCTCTAACAGATTTCCAAAAACAAATTGCTAAATTTTCAGTGGGAGCATTTTTTCCCCAGAAGTCAACAAGACTAGAGAGTAGAGAGAAGTTTCAATGATTGGCTAGACTTAAGAAAATGATAGAAAAAAGGTTAATAATGTGAATAAAATTTGAAAGTGTGTCCCACCATCCATTTTTTTTCAGCTGGTTTTTAAATATTTATCAGTGTACCTTTGATGGAAAGGCAGTGACTGTACATGTAGATCTCACCCATGATCATCTCCTATCCTCACCACCAAATATCACCAAATGTAAACAACAAAACTATCTGGCCCCAGATAGGGCCATTGGTTTTTATTTTAAAGTTTTAGTTCATTTGGTGGGACTGGCAAAGTAAATAAAAATTGTTAATTAGATTCTTTCACATTATCCACTATTTAAAAAAAAATCCCTGGTTTATTTTTTTCTGTGACATCATAGCAGAAACACTATACTCTACTTTTGAGATAACTAACTTAATCTTGCCTGTTTCTTATTAACTGTGTAACTTTAGGCAAATCAGCTAACATTTCTGGTTCTCAGTTTCTTCCCCTGTAAAATGACGAGGTTGGGCTAGATGTTTTTCCAGAACTAACATTCTGCAAGTTCAAATATTCCAGTTGAATTTTGTCAGGGTTTTGTAAAGCGAAGGTAAGAAGAATATAAATTAAATTATTCTTTTAGGGCAGAAACTATTTTCATTCTTGTTTTTGGTATCTCTAGCACCTTGCAAAGTACCTGGAAAATTGCAGGCATGTAATAGATACTTGTTAAATCAAATTGAATAGAAAAGAGAAAAGTTTGGTTTAAAGTAAGCTTAGATTTTTTTTTGTTTCATGATCTTAAGGAAACTTAAAGTGAACAATAGGCTATATTTGGATAACCTGGCACAGACATTTTCATACCTATTTTGTGCCAGTATAAATGCTAGTACATCAAGGAAGTCAAAAAGTTGCATTTCACAAACAAACTTCTGTTCCTGAAATTATATTTGATTAAAATGATGATTCAAATGGGAAAGCCCAGTCACAATATAAAAAGATAACACTGAAGAATGTCCCCAATATTTTGCTTCGGGCTAATTAGAAGCAGTTTCTCCTAAATGGATCTGTAATGAACAGACTGATGAATGCTATAGCCTGACTGTTATTAATGTGGAAATTAGCAAACATATCAGGAGAAGTATGTCTGGATTGTGACACTTCTCCGGCCGAAACAGGCAAACACAAAGAAATTATATCTTTCCTTTTGGATTGGATAATTCACTGTTCTAATGGAGAAGCTGTAATGAGACTTCTAACCCTTTACCTCAAACTTCTAGTGAATTAAATGGCTATTACTATGTCTTAGTGGTCTTGCATATTTTTCAAGTGGCAGGGTCACTCTGATATTTGAGGCCAGAAGTAACATGATGTATATTTTTAATAGCAATCAGCACTGGAGAGAAGCCAAGCAGAGTGCTTTTCTTCTTTAAGCTAATATCCCTGAAGGTAAGCTAATCGAACTCTAAAAGAGAAATTATACTAAGACTCAGCATGACAAAGTATGAGATTAGGAACAAGCCAGCTTCTGTTTTAACATTAACCTAATAGAAGAAAGTGTAACCTTTTTTCCTTACTTCCATTATCTGAATTTACCTTTTTCTATTATTTGGATCATTGAAGGCAGATTTGTCTTCTGAAAATATTACTCTTATGATATCGCTCCCATGCTCGTGATCTTTCAGAATGTCTCCATTGCCTACTGAATAAAAATCCCAACTCTTTAGACTAACCATTTAAGGCTCTGGATATTTGGTCCCTTCCATTTTTTTCTTGACTTTTCCCATCTAGTGTCCAATCTTTGTTTTGCTGTTTTTGTTGTTTTAGAAATGTCTTGTATTATTCCCTTTCTGCTCATTAGATAACCTGAAATATTGTTGCATTGATTGGAAAAAGCAGATGGCAAAGGTTTTAGAGACAATGGAATGGTCAGGCAGCAACAGAAGTAGCAATGTAAACTATTCTTGCAAGAAATTTAGCTGTGAATGGGACAGAGTTGGACAATAACAGAAGGAGAAGCAATATCAAAGTGTACTTTTTAAGAGGGAGAAGAACTGAAAACATAAGAAGGCAAAGGAAAAGGAGCTAAAGCATTAAAGATGCTAGAGACAGAAGGGGTGATTGATTGATCAAGCAAGATCATGGAGAAGGCAGGAAGTGATGGGATCAAGGGCTAGCTTTAGAAATAAGACTCTTCTGATCCAGGATGCAAGTGGAAGAGAATGGGAGAGAATTAGAAGCTTTGGAATGGTTTTTTAAATAGTGAGGAAGGGAGTCAAGAGGTGCCCATTGATGGTCATTAGGAATGAAATCAAGAAATTGGGAGACAAGGATTTTAGAAATATATTCAATATGATTATAAACCACAAAATTCTATTTAGAAAGAAAGGCAAAGGATCAGCTAGTTGGTGAAGTGGATAAAGGACTAGCCCTGAGATCAGAAGGACCTGATTTCAAATCTAGGCTTAGACACATAACACTTCCTAGCTGTGTGACCCTGGGCAAGTCACTTAACCCCAATTGCCTCAGAGAAAAAAAAATGAAAATGAGTTTTTTTTTAAGGAATATGCTGCATATTTAACGTCAAGGAAAAGTTAGATAAAAAGTTACATGAGCTAATGCTAAGTAAAGTGAGCAGATCCAGGAGAACATTGTACTTGCAGCAGTATTGCTAGGATGATCAATTGTGAAAGACTTAGGTGCTCTGATCAATACAATGATTCATGCCTATTCCAAAAGTCTCATGTAAATTTTCTCAGATTTCTCTGACACTATCCCTTTCATATTTTATAGCGCAATGGTATTCCATCATGCTCATGTGCCACAACTTGTTTATTCCCCAATTGATGGACATCCCCTCGATTTCCAGTTTTTTGCCACCATAGAAGGAGCTGCTATAAATATTTTTGTATAAATGGCTGAAGGCAACAACTATTGGGCCAAAAGTCCCAATCAAAGAGCATTAGCTTTCTTCCTATACTGAATTGCCCACAGGCATAAGGATGGAAAAAGCAAAGCTTATTTGCTTATGATAAATACTTCTATTCCTACGATAACATTATTTGTTTTTGAAAGAGGGAAACAGAAGAAAAGAACCAGAAATAAAACCATGACAGAGCAGTATATTTGCCGTATCTGCTATTTGAGGATGTCTTTTTCTATGTGCTTCTGGACTGTGTATTCCTGGGGATCTTATTATTCACAGAGATCATCAAAGCTGATAGATCAGCTTCATAAAGTGAACAAGGGCTTTGCCTTTGATAACATCGAAACTTGATTATTATCTAGATAGGTCTATCTTAGAATTTTAAGGAATCTGACAAATTATCTTGTTCACATCTCTTGAAATACAATATTCTGATTTAAGGTCATATTGATCTCATTGTGATCGCTATCGGCGATCTTCAGAGGGTAGTCTTCTGTTGGTTATATCAGCAGGTCTTTGGTCTATGAGGAGGCTCCGCACAAAAGTTCTTATCTGAGGCAGAGTGAAATAAGTTCATATTTTTGCTTAGGAGTAGCAGAGAGAAGTATGAGCCAGTCAAAATACTTTGATAGATGGTTTAGGAAAAAAAAAAAGATTTGGAATGGTTGCTGTATGGAATTCAAGGGAGTTGAAATGAGAAGAATAAGCAAATTTCTGAGAAGCCATTAGGGTTTATATTGAATTTATAATAGTCCCAATAGCGATGCTTGGAAGTCTGGAAAAGGAGAAAAAAATATCATCATATGGATTATCCAGATAGCAAGGGAAGAAAATTAGATGGATAAGGTTGAACAATGGGTGGCATCAGAGAAAGAAATTCTCATGAGGTCTAGGTTATGTTAAGAGAGTGAAGCTAAGTCAGAAGTCAGGAAGGACGACAATAAAGAGAAGTTAAGGAAGTAGAGGTCCCAAAGAAGATGAAAAGAGCTTCCTTCAGGAGGGAGACTTGGAAAAGATAGGGAAAGACTTAAAGACTGAGTCCAATCTGTTTATTAGGGAAGAAGAGTCCAGGGTCCCAAATGACAAATATTTTGCCACTGTTGAACCAAAATAAATTATAATTGTTAATCTATGAAATTCTCAATAGTTAAATTAGCTATTTAAATTAGAATACTGTACTTCAAGGGATGGAAACAAGATAATTTGTCAAATTCCTTAAATGCTAAGATAGAGCTGTTTAGATAATAAGCAAGTTTCGATGTTATCAAAGGCAGACACTTGTTCACTTTATGAAGCTGATCTATCAGCTCTGATGATCTCTATGATCAATCTTCTCCATCTTCAATGGTTTTATCTAGCAGTTAACAGGACACTCGCCCACCTTCCTCAGTCACCTCAGAGCCTGGTGCACAGCTTTTCTCTTCACTGTCATTCATTGCCAAAATTCATGGCAACTTCAATATGCATATTAATTTTGCTTTTGACTCGCTGCCTTCCCATTTCTTTGACCTACTTATCTGTCCATAAGCACTTCAAACTCAAAAGTGCTTCATCTTGAACTCTGCAGTTCACTTTGCATAATTAGGAGATACCAGCCCTTTCTGTTGTCAAGGATATAGCAGGTACTTAATAAATATTGATTGTTTGATTGATAATCCCACAAAGCCACCAGACTGAGTAGCCAGAACCATGAGGTGTATAATAGCTATCTGGAGTCATTCCAGTCTTGGCCCTCCTCTTCTGGATTGCTAGGCCATAATTTCTTAACTTGAGGCTTGTGAATGTTTGAAAAATATTTTGGTAACTGTATCGCTATATAATTGATTTCCTTTTTTATATATTATGTATTTTAAAATGTTATTCTGAGGAGTTCATAGGTTTTACCAGATTGCCAAAAGTATCAAAAGGTATCTAATTATCCTTTGTCTTTAGGTCTTTCTCTGGTCTGTGGAGCCTTTCCCTCCATTCTGAGCTCTCTGACCCTAGAATTCAGCACAGAATCACTGAATATTCAAGAGTCTCACAATTGACAATTTAACTCTTGTTAAATTTCCTAATGTTCCACAAACAACAGGCTCCCTTGCCCCAAGTGTCCAGCTTACGTTCTTCCTGCCTAGAAGTTCCACCCATCCTTCTCACAGCCCTTTTTCTAACAGGCAAAAATGATGTTGATGATAAATATGATAAACAACAATAACAAACAAAAGCATTTCATCACACTTAAAGGCTTACACATATTACCTCATTTGTTCCCCAAAACAACCTTGTAAGATAAATGTTATTATGGTCCCCATTTTAAAGAGGAGGTCAATGGGAAATAAGTAATTTGTCCAAGATTACATAACTAATAACTGATTAAGGCCAAATTGTACTGAAATACATCTCCCTGACTCTCTGTCCAGCACAGTTACCACTACATCACCTACCTGCTATCTATTAATTATTAAAGCAACCCCAAATATTTACTGCTGTATAAAAGAAGCATAGATTTGGGGAACGTAATACATGATTTCATCCATGTGGGTATCTCTTCGCTCATGCAGATTGCGACCCTTTCAGACTTTACTAAATCATCTTCATGAGTTTCTGTGCCCTCTTCTCACCCATACAATCATCTCTACTTCGTGATGAATCTTCTGGTGACAGATCTTTGGATGGCAAATATGCAGCCAGTAGCTGGGTTTGTGCTTTGAGTCTTTCTCATTTAGGAGGTCAAGTCACGGAGTGGTAAAGCATCGGAATAGAAATTAATGGGGTTGAAGGGTAGTAGCATGTACCTTTCCAGTTAATTTGATGCTTTTTAATTGGGTTTGGGTTTTAGATGTTTGAAGGGAAAGAAAGAGGAATATTATGTTCCTTGCATCTTGACCTTTTTCTCACTATTCATTTAACAGCCAGAAGCAAATTTCTTCTACTGGATCAGTCAGCAAACATTTGTTAAGCAAGTTCTGTGTTCCAGGCATTGTTCTAAGTATTCAGGATACAAAGAAAAGTAAAATGCATTTCTTATTTTCAAGGATCTCTTGGTCTAGTGGTGGGAGATAATATGGAGAGAACTATGTGTGTGTGTGCGTGTGTGTGTGAAGGGATAAGGTGGGAAAAGACTGGAAAGATAGTAGAGTGGCAGTTTACAAAGAATTTTGAACACCAAACTGTTTTATATTTTATTCTGGTGGTGATGGGGAACCAATGGAGTCAGATCTACATTTTAGGGAGATCACAGATAGCAGAATGGAGGATGCAGTAAGGCAGAGGAGGGAGAGGAGGAAGAGATTTGTGGCAAGAAGATTATCATCAGGATTTTGATGAGAAACTTCACCAGGGACTGCTGCAGTGTCAGAGTAAAAAAGGGATTTTTCTTGTTTTTTCTTTTTCTTTTCTTTCCTTTTTTTCTTTTCTTTCCTTCTTTCTTTCTTTCTTTCTTTCTTTCTTTCTTTCTTTCTTTCTTTCTTTCTTTCTCTCTCTCTCTCTGTCTCTCTCTCTTTCTTTCTCTCTCTCTCTCTCTCTCTCTCTCTCTCTCTCTCTCTCCCTCTCTCCTTCCCTCTTTCCCTCCCTCCCTCTCTCCCTCTTTCCTTCCCTTCCTACCTCTCTCCTTCCCTCCTCTTCCTCCCTCCCTCCCTCCCTCCCTTCTTCCCTTCCTTCCTCCTTCCTTCCCTCCCTCCCTCTCTCCCTCCCTTCCTTCTTTCCTTCCTTCCTTCCTTTCTTTCTAGCCAATTGGGGTTAAGTGACTTGTCCAGTGTCACACAGTTAGGAAGTGTTAATTGTCTGAGGCCAGATTTGAAAAACGAGGTATTTCTATGAAGTAAGAAGGTTGGTCCATAATCTCTAAATTCCACCCCCATTTCTCCCTCCTACTCCTTCTGGCCTTCAGTCAAAGTTACTTCATCATATTTATCTGAATATTATTGAAATACTGCTTCTTTCTTCCTCTCTCTCTCCTGTTCCTTATATATAAGATCTTATACCAATGTGAGGTGAAGGATTGGGAAAAGAAGAAAAAAGCTAAGGAATGCCAGAAAAAGGCAGACTGGATTCTCCATCTTGCTCTTGTGATTTTTCTTGACCACAATGGCCACTCCATGACTACAATGCTCTTCACATATCTATTATCTTATCTGATCCTTATAAATCATGTAAGGATTCCATTTGTGAAATGGAAGATGGAGTAACTGAGTGCCAAGGAGAATGAGTGACTTGCCCATCATTATATAGTGTCTGAGGCAGGATTTGAAGCCTCTGTGCTAATCCAACATTTTTTTTCTCATTTGGTTCATATCCCATATCTTATCATCTCACCTTTACATCTGGATTTGTACTATATAGCACCTTTTCTCCAGAAATCTACACAATTGGAGAGATAAATGATAAGAAATAGTTAAAATTACCTAAAAGAAGAGAATGTTAAAATGTCCCTTAAAATAGGAGTAGGAAAGATGAATTGGAGTGACAGGAAGACATTTGGTCCCTAGATATGAACATAAAATCTAAGAGATAAGGCCTGTCTACTTAAAGAAAAAAAAAGTCAAAACTCCCATTAAAAAACTTTTAAGTATCCTTAATAATAATGAAAGAAGTTATAGACAAAATTCAAAGACCTGAAGATATGTAAAATTTTAGAAAATCTGAGATCAACCTTGGACACCTTCCTAAAATTTATATCAAAATAAAACTGGAAAGCTCCTTAGATAGCCCATCATTTTTAAAGGAGGTCACATTTTTGTGCAGAGATTAAAAGGCAAACCCCAGACTCCCCCTGCAGATGTACTTCTTCTTCTTTTTTATTTCTCAGACCATTTGTCAGCTTGATTCATAAACCAACTGCTATGAATTACAACTCCACGAAATCACACTTAAATTGGAAGCAAAGCAAGATTAACTTGGTAGGCCAAATTCTGTTTTCAGGTACTCACCTGGAGCATGGATGGGGGAAAAATGAATTTTATTACATTGACATTGATGAAAGTAGAATTTGTTCTAGTATGTTTTTCTTTCCTTTCAGGCTTCTGGGGGATGGGAAGAAGGCAGGGAATGCAATTATTTTTAGTCAACAAAATAACAAAATCCCAGACGTTTTACTGTCCTATATTCCCCCGAGCACTGTTATATTAATGGGGGTAAGCAGGAAAAATTTAAGGGGTCTGTCTTAGAACTGAATGACTATGGAAATTTGAGTCCTCTAAGGCACATTAAATGCCCAAGGATATCTATCTGGCTCTTCATTTTAATAGACACTCTCACTTGGCCTAAATACCTAATTTCAGGTCCTATAATATATGATCATCTTGGGAAAGATTTTTAGTATATTTTACCAGGGCAAGGAGCAACCATCTTTTCTCCTTTCATTCTTTACACTATATTCTGCATTTGTATTTGGGACTTGGGACTAAGCAAGGTGAATCCATGAGAGATGAGGCTTAACCTAGAATAAAGGGGATTTTAGGACTCTGTATTTTGGTTGTCATTTTAGGATACAACTATCATTCCGCCATGATCCTAGTTAGCTATTTGAATGGAGAGAATATTGGAAAAAAATAACATTTGATGAAATATATCCCATCTGTTTTTCTTATATTTGAACTTTTGAGGGACATGATCCTATTGTAATTTTTTCAAGCATTTGCTATATATCTTGACAATGCACCATATCCTACGCCCTCAGATCAGAGGGAACAGGCAAAGAAAAAATAGTGAATCAAGCAGACAAAAGGTCTGAGAACTCAAGGCAACATGTAACCAACTTACACATAAGACACTCGGTGAAAATGGAAGTTGATTTCAAAGAGATGACATGGGCAGGGCTGGGAAAGTCTTTGCACTAATTTGTCTGTAATGCCATTTTTCCTCTGTATCTTCATCTTGAAACCTTGCTCAGCATTCAGAGCCTCCTCATCCTAGATTAGCTATCCATCTGTCCTTGGGGCTTTCATTCCTCCACCATATTAGCCCCTTTTCCCATGGTTCCATTTTAAGGAAGGGTTTAGGTCAGATAACTCTCATTGGAGATGGCTGATTGATTGAAGAAACATTTTTGGAAGGAACAGACAAGTTTTTCAGTGTTCCTTTTTTGTCTTGATGACATTACTTCTTTCTCCTTCCTCTACAAGGAGTTCCAGAGTATCTTGACATGAGGGATTCAAAAGCATATGGCATTTTGGTCAGTTCTGACAACATGATTTCTGAGGACTAGGATCTCAGCATCCTCTAGCCCTGAGCTTCTGTTAGAGAATCTTATGGGTTTGAATTCATAAGGTAAAACATTTACAGGTTGTTTTATTTTCTCCTTGGAAGGATCTGAAGATTTAAAAATGAATGAGACCTTGGGTATCAACTAATCCAATCTCCTCATTATACCAAAGAGAAGAAAGACATTGGGATCTGACAAGGTTTGCCAAGATCGCATATATAATAAATGATAGAACTGGGATGTGTGTGCACTATGTTGGTGAAGTTACTTCTAAATGGATGATGCCATTGGTATCCTGGCACCTATTGATCTAGATCAATAGATTGGATTCATCTGAAGAAATCATGGATTTAAGATCAGAAGGTCAAAGATTTAGCATGCTATGTTCTGTGGTTCTAATCTACTATAGCTTTTTAGTATTGTTTAACAAATGATGCCCCATATTTGCTTAGGTTCCTTATCCATTTAATTGTATTTTTTTAGCCTAAGAAAAATTAAATTAATATTTAAATCTTTATGAGTATGAATTCTCTTATGATAATTCACTAAAATGGATGAAATTCTGTTAATTTTTTTTAAAAGAAGTGTTACTTTTGAAACCTCTTTGGTACTCTAATGGGTTTATTTGCTTCCTATTTTAAAAAAGCTATATTACAATAACTCACATTTATAGAACTCTTTAAAGTGATTTTCACACAACAACTCTGTGCAATAAGCATTTGCAAGTACTATCATTACTCCCTTTTTACAAATTAGGAAAGTGAAATTTAAGGGAAGAGCCATATAGTTTCCAATTGTCAGAGAAAATGTTTGAACTCAGGGCTTCCTTATGTCCTGTCCCTGTCTTTCCACTATCTCCTACTATTTGATGCTTGAATATTACTTCTAGATGATAGAAAAATCTTCATTTTAAAATTCCAATAAAGATCAGGATTTCTTCAGCATCATTGGAAATTTGCAGGGAAAAGAATAGGACATTTTGGAGAAAATCCAAATCATTATGAAAGGAAGTACAATGAAAGAATGCTAGTGACAAAAATCCACATGGATTCATGCTGATCTCTTCAGGATAAAAATGATGGAACTAAAAGTCATCATATCTCTCTAATATTTGTTGTTGTTCAGATATTTCAATTATTTCTGACTCTGTGATTTCAGTCGGGGTTTTCTTAGTAGAGGTACTAGAATGGCTTCCAATTTCCTTCTCTATTTCATTTTACAGAAGAGGAAAGTGAAGTTAAAAAGAGTGAAGTGATTTGTTCAGGATCTCACAGCTAGTAAATATCTGAGGCTAGATTTGAACTCAGGAAGCTATTTTCCTTCTGCTCACTCAGGAAGTTGTTTTCCTTCTGCTCTATGTACTATGGTACCACCAAGCTGCCTAATATACCTGCCTTCAAATGAATGCATACATTGTTGAGGGACTAAAAAGACATGCTATTATATGGAGACTTTAGAGGCTCACTGCATTAGTGAGCTACTTTATTCTAAAATTTTCATTTGAGTGAATTATAGCAAGCTGGGTCACTGGTTTATAAAATGCAGGTTCCTGGTTCCAACAAGTGATTCCTAACTTCAGATATGTAAAATTTCTAACACCCATTTTCCAAAATTATTTAGAAAAATACATCAAGTGGGTTTATTTCCTTCTGCAAATATATGTCAAATATAGAACCCAATACTAGTTTTATAATGGCTTAAATTTTAGTTGTTTGTTAAGTGGAGGAAAATTGCAGAAGAATTACAGACCATTTGCTTGCCGGCCCACATCATGTGTCTTTTAAACCATATTTATTTAGGTGTTCATAATGCTTCTAAGTCAATACAGCTGTAGGAGAATAAGCCAGGCTCTATTCTGCCTCATAGATCAATGAAATTGCCACATGAGTTCAGGTTTTTTTGTTGAACTAGAGATAGTTGATGATGGATGAAGTTACACAACCACAGCTTGATTCCCAACTAACAGGTTCAACTTCCGTTGGCAGACAAATTTTAGTTTGATTTACTGAGGGAGAAAAAATTGATAGGAAAATTATTGATAGAAAATCCAGAATATCAATGATATTTTTAGTGTCCATTCTGGGCTGCCCTAAGTTTTGATCTCCATAACAAAAAGTTTTTTTTTTTAAAAAGGATCTATATAATAGCATATTTTTCTAATCCCTCAATAACATTAACATTCATTTGAAAACCAATATCTTAGGGAGACATGATGACTTTTAGTTCCAGATAATTTCCATCCTGGCAATCGTCCCTCTGAAAAAGTAGCAACAAGCATATCCAACACAACCATATCTAGTGGGGAAAGTTGGGCTTTGTCCCAGGTCACTAGAATTTTGTTATTGTTGTACAAATCATTTCAGTTATGTTTAGCTCTTCATGATTTCATTTGGAGTTTCATTTCATCACAAAGATATTGGAATGATTCTATCCTACAGCTCATTTTACAAATGAGGAAACTGAGGCAAACCTTTCCCAGGGTAATACAGTTAATAAATGATTGAAGTCAGATTTGAACTCAGGGATATGAATTTGCCTGACTCTTTCCACACCATCTAATTGTCTCCCTAGAATTTAGAAGTTGCTGAAAGTACGTGAAGTGCTTTAGTAGAATAGAAACAACTTTGTTTAGCAGTTACTCGATATTTACACAGCTCTTTAAATCTCAGAAAGCACATTACACAGATTATCTCACTATCATTTCTTTCTCACAGTGAGTATATTCTAAATTGTCCTAAGAGTCTACCTTGCCCTGCTCCCTCTTCCCACACAGTAGTCTTTCCTGAAGAGAGCTCAGAGTCTCGGTTTCTCTGTATTCATTACCACCCTCAACAGGGGCAGTGTCCTGGGGTCTTTGTCTTTAAAACGTAAACTGAAAGGAAGGTAAACTTCTTGATATTTGTCCCTGATGAATTTTCAGTTTTAAAATATATTTTATTGATAGCATTTGATATTACATCAAAATCATTTTTTCCCTCTTCCTTTTCCACATCTTTTTTTTTTTTTTTTTTTTTTTTTTTTGCTGATAAAGAAAATTAAACAGGAATATCTAATACAGGATACATCTAACAATATACATAATATTCTATTCTATCAGTTCCCTTCATCTCTGCCGTGAGGGAGAGATATGTCTCATTTTTCTCTACAAATAGGCACATTTTGTGCCGCTTGCCCCACATGCAAAAATTGCTACTTATGACTCAGGTATCCAAGATTTATGAGTTCTCCCTCTAAGGAACACATTCAACAGTCCCTCATAGGCTCATTGATTGTTAGAACGGGAAGAGACTTCAGAGATTGATTTTATGATTCAGCCCTTTCGTTTTATAGATGAGCAAATTGAGGCTCAGAGAAATTAAGTGACCCATCCAAGGTTACACAGAAAGCAAACTGCACAAGGTCTGGAACCCAGTTTATATGGGATCATATCAATCATACACTTCTTGTTCAAATGTTATTATTCAATTTCCTTGGAGGTTCATGACTTTTTACTTTTGTTCTCTGTTCTAATTACTATCTTTTTTTCACGATAGTATGTATGGTATGTTTACTGCCTCTGTCTATTAACAGGTATTTATATTTTCTGTTTTATGTCGTTTATTAAAAGATACCCTGTCATCTTCTTTGCTAAGGAGAATGATCTTCAAATTAGAAAGGGCAGAACAAAAATGATGAAGAGAGAATAGGAATCCAAGATAAGAAAAAAAGAATAAGAGGAATATAATGATTAGTTGTTGTAAATGGGTACTTCCTGGCTTTGGTAAATTATACACAAAGATGGTAAGAAAAATTGCAGCCATGACAACTGAAGACCCATTGATAATCTTTCAGAAATTATAGAGAAAAAGAGAGGTTCCTCTCAAAATAGAAAAAAAAATGAATCTGATTTTTTTAAGGAAAAAAATAGATTCTGTGAAGCAAAGATTGATTGAGCTTCATATAAATTCCTAAAAAATAATCAAAGATGCATTATTTAAATGGATGCTTTCTGAGCATTTAGAAAAGGAATCTATGATCTCTAAGAACCAGCATAGATTCATAAAGAACAATTTGTATTAGATTAAATTAGATCCTTTTCCCCTTTACTTGTTTTTTTTTTTTTTTTTTTTTTTTTTTTTGATCAGGGTTAATGGGCTAGTTTATAAGAGAGTAACTATAGATATAGTATACCTAGATTTCAGTGTTGCATTTGACATACATGCAATGTCTCATTAAATCCTTGCAGAAAGGACAGAGAAATGTGAGCTGACTGATAATGCAGTTCAATGAAACTCTTGGTGGTTGAATGATTATAATCATAGCAATGATTAATACCTTGGTGTAAAGGTGGGAGGAGGTATGTGATGGAGGGCTTTATTGTCAGCCCTGTTCTTTTCATTACATTTGTCAATGATTCGAATGACAGATTTGGCATCTTTGACAGAATTGTGGATAACTGAAAACTGAAAGGGATAGCCAACACCCTGAATAATAATAACAAAGAAAATAGTAATAGCTAGCATTTGTATATAACATTTTACGGTTTGCAAAGCTCTTTATATACGCTCCCATTTGATCCCCAAAACAAACCTCTTAAAATGAGTGCTATTATTCTTCCCATTTTACACACAAGGAAACTGAGTCTGGGAGAGATCAATCACCTAGTGAGTATCTGAAGCAAGATTTTAACTCAGGTCTTCCTGGCTCCAAACCAACATTAACATAAAGCCCCAAGTGCATCTCAGTGGACAACACAAGTGGTCCAAATCTAATACAATTATCCCTTTTACAATCCAACTTTTCCCAATTTGGTTTTGATATATTGGGCTCAGCCAAAGACATTAAATGGGAAATTTTGGAGAGTTTTGTGGAAGCCTCGAATGACATTTGAAGGCTAGCAAATGACATCAAAAAAGTTTAGAAATCCAGAAATGCATAAAATATAACACAGTATTCTATAATATCAATATGTTTTATTCTTTAATACAATAATTCAGACTTCTTCTCTGGTATGAAGGGAAAGCCAAAAATTTTTACATGGATTTTCCATGGCACAGGGACATTAGACCTCCAATTCCCATGACATAGAAGGAATAACTATGTTAAATTTAATAAAGAGTAAATCCTTTAGGTTAAAAAATCAACTACATGAGTATAAACTAGAGGAGACATGGCTAAACATCAATTCATATTAAAAGCAACATCAATAACAACAATAATATAAGTAAATTGATTAAAAACCCAACTTCATTTGGCTGCCAGAAAAGCTTTTATGAATTTAGGCTGTACTACAACAGCAAGGCAGACAGATCAGGAATTGGCTGGCTAGAATTAAGGGTCATATGTGAAATGAGTTTTTCTTATCACACTAAATGACCTCCACAGGAATCAGTATATATCCAGACTTCATTATTCCCATATTCTAAACAGCTGTGCTAACTAGTCCACAATTACCTGAAATGGATTAGAATATATCCCTTGATTATATTTGGGCTTAGTGGCCATCTTCTTTTACTTGCAAAATTAAGACTATAATAATACTTCCCCAATGGGATTAATGAGATGTTGATTGCAATGATATTTGAGTTTCTTAGATGAAAGGAACTGTCCAGGTATTAATATGATTGTCACAATGATTTACCTCTTTGATCATTCATTTTGCAAGATTATGAAAGCTAGTTCCTGTGTCTTAAAAAAAAAGACCTTTCATTAGGATTGGCCAAAGATGATTATTCTTACTCTATCACTGAGGAAGTACTTTCTCTGTGTTACCTAATTAACTCCCCAACATCTCTGCATGGTGCCATTAGGCACATTCTATAGATATTTCTCCTTAATGAGTCTTCAGTGACTGCTCTGAAATGATCTAGAGATGGATTTCCTCTCTCTGTTCCAGTTTGATAATTCTAATTGAGTGTTTTCAAATGGCTCTGATGGATAGTGACTTAGTACTTAAACTGTTAGCAGGGGCTGTGGTATCTGAAAATTATTGCTGAAATTTCTGGAAATCTTAAAAAAAAATTCCAGTAAGCTTCTGGGCTGTAGAACAGTATAATAAGACCATTTTGGATCTATGTTCAAGAAAACGTATTTGAATTTTGTTGAAAATGTTCTCTTCTGTGTGAAGATACCGTCTATTTAATTGAGGCAGTTTGTAACTGAAATCACTATCTCAGGCCCTTGCTAGGAAGTTACTAAGTGCACTGGCAGAGCTAGAACCAATATGTATCTGTTATTGTATAGAAAAGAGCTTTTAAACGCTTCTATCTTTGTCAATGATAGCAGTATATGGAGCAAAAGAGACCAAAAACTAAAGTAGAAAATCATCTCTTTCTGATTTGGAAAAAGACACAAGGATGTTTTAAAATTTTTCTCTTCCAGAAACTTTACACTGTCTCCTAAGTATTCTATTTGTTCTTTTTTCCTCAGTTGCATGTAGATAAAGGAATGAAGAACTTGGAATACAATAGAGGCAAAGAAAGGCATTCTTTTTAATTAGTTTGATCACCCTAAGCAAGATGAATGCACAATCTAAGAGAAGATAGCTGGTTATTGAGTATTAAAGAGGCCTGGGCACTTCAAAACCAAGGCAATTTCAAGGCCAAAGACAAATCAGAGGGACATCTTGTGATTTGAACCTGTGATTCAAGGTCAGTTCATGAATGGAAAGCTGGCAATCATCAAGAAAAAGTCTGAATTTCACCTTTAACTTTTAATTCTTTAAAAGTATCTCTAAAGCAGCCTCTTTGAAACTAATGATTCATGTTGTTTTAAATTCAATAAATAATTTTAAAACAAACTAAATAGGGGAAATTTATGTTGATTTCCATGAAGATATAAACAAAGCATTCTTCTTATTTCCTCTATGCCTTCGTGTTTTGTTAGTGCAAGGTAACTAACCCTAAGATTTAGCTCTTTCAATAGCAAACTGACTACCTCCTAGTTTCATCCTACAGCTTTTCTCTTAGGATAATAATAGTAACAATAATAATAACTAGCATCTACATAGTGCTATCTGCCAGGGACTGTGCTTAACACTTTAAAAATATTATCTCATTTTAGCCTCACGATAATCCTGAGAATAGATACTATTATTATCCCCATTTTACAGTTTTGAAAACTAAGGCAATTAGAGATTTATGTTTAATGTCCCACTATTAGTGTCTGTGACTGGATCTGAACTCAGATTTCCCTGATTGCAGGACTAATTACTGTGTAATCTAGCTATTTCATAAGCATTTAACAAAAGTAGAAATAGAAATATTTATATATATATATATATATATAACAAATAGATCTTATATAAGATATATGCTATATATAGAAACATAATACACATGTATTATAACATATTTTATAACATGTCATATATATAACAATGCAATATAATATAAAACACACAACACATTATATAACAGGAGCTGTGTGCTTTCTATTATACTTATTTATATATTATATGTCATATATAACATGTAAATATGTGGTGTGTTATATGTAAATACATAATATCCATATTATATATAAAACAAAAATATACATAGAATGACCATAAAACAGGGTGTTATGGCACTAGAAATTAAAGGGATTAGGAAGGTGATGTTTGAACTACATATTGAAGTTAAAGAAGAATTCTATGAGGTGGGATTGAGGAGGAGTGCATTTCAGGCAGGAATATGCTGGTAAATATTTAACAACCAGGTAGAATTGAGGGGAATAGAGGAAATGTACTCAGAAGACACTTTCATGTTTAATCTGCATTATTAACATTTTCTCTATCATTTTCTTAAGTCTCACCAATGAAAAGAACCAATAAATAAAGCCCTGTTTCTTGTTTTTTATTTTTTAGCATTTTCCTATGTCCAAGGTATAAATATTCACATGGAAAATTTAACAATTGGCTGTTTTGGATTGGCTCCAGCCCATCCCTAATTCCATGCATGGAGGTCATCCAAAGCAAAAATGTGGAGATGAGAAATGTAGTATCTGAATATGAGAAGAGGAAGGGGAAGGGGAATGATATAGGCTAGAAAGATTGGGGCCAGGTTGTGAAAGGTTTTGTGCATCATCTGCTAATAGATAAAGATGATAGAATATTGATCCCTAAATAATAGCTGGTACTTAATGGAGTTTGGGATAGAAGTCATAAATTGTAAGGTTGGAAGCAATCTTTGGAATCAGTCCAAGCTCCTTATTTTCACAAAGAAGGAAACTGAGGGCCAGAGGGATTAAGAGGCTTATTAGAAATCCCATAGACAGGCAACCCTTTTTGTGGTGGCCAGAAACTGGAAACTGAGTGGATGCTCATCAATTGGAGAATGGCTGAATAAATTATGGTATATGAATATTATAGAATATTATTATTCTGTAAGAAATGACCAACAAGATGATTTCAGAGAGGCCTGGAGAGATTTACATGAACTGATGCTGAGTGAAATGAGCAGGACCAAGAGATCATTATATACTTCAACAGCAATACTGTATGATCAATTCTGATGGACCTGGCCATCTTCAGCAATGAGATGAACCAAATCAGTTCCAATGGAGCAGTAATGAACTGAACCAGCTACACCCAGCGAAAGAACTCTGGGAGATGACTATGAACCATTACATAGAATTCCCAATCCCTCTATTTTTGTCTGCCTGCAATTTTGATTTCCTTCACAGTTTAATTGTATATTATTTCAAAGTATGACTATTCTTCTGCAGCAAAATAACTGTATGGATATATATACATATATTGTATTTAACATATATTTTAACATATTTAACATGTATTGGTCTACTTGTCATCTCAGGGAGAGGGTGAGGAGAAGGAAGGGAAAAATTGGAATAAAAGGTTTTGCAACTGTCAATGCTGAAAAATTACCCATGCATATATCTTGTAAATAAAAAGCTATAATAAAATAACTAAATAAAAAAATAAAAAAGTAAAAAACAAACAAACAAATAAATAAATAAGAAATCCCACAGACAAAGAAAATCAAAATCAGAATTGAAAGGTACATCTGTTTTTTTTTTTTTTCTGCCACATTATCCCAAGTAGGCCAGAGGTCCATTGAGTAATGACTGATTTCAGTTTTTCTAGCACCTACTCTAGCTGTGCCTCTTGAGAATATTCTAGGGAAGTCAGGTCGCTC
This sequence comes from Sarcophilus harrisii, assembly GCF_902635505.1. NCBI lineage: Eukaryota > Metazoa > Chordata > Mammalia > Dasyuromorphia > Dasyuridae > Sarcophilus > Sarcophilus harrisii. Next base: position 66,544,935 of record NC_045431.1, read on the forward strand.
CCCATGTCTGCTAAACAAGGTAGGAAAATTCCTGGAAAATATAACTGGGTACAAAAATTTAATAGGAAATGTAAAAATCCAACTGTTGGCACATTTCGGTAGACTAGCTCATTTACATGCCAAAGTTCTTCCAAAGATGACTTCAGATTTTCTCAGTGTAAGAGAGTATATATTTCTCATTACATTAAGGATCAAATGAACCATGGGAATTTAAAATTGTGTACTATAATTGTGAAACCAATGAACAGAATGCTAATTTGGGGGTGGAGGGACAGGGAAATTTTGTTGAAAAGAAAGGACTACTCTCTTCAGGCTCAGACATTTATTAAGAGCTTCTTGGGTACACAGCATGATATGCTTTCTTTGAGAAAAGAAGATTCAACAAAATCCCTGTCCTTAAAGTACTTATGATGTAGTAAAATAATATGATAGATTTTGAATTCCTCAATTAGTGAGAGGTATCTTAGAGTAGTATATAGAAAACTAACCTTTGAATCAGGAACTTTATTTTGTAATTAGTTGGAAGCCACTGAAGATTTTTAAGCAAGGGGCCTAATCTTAAGTAGATATATGAAATTTTTTCTTGGCATTTCCCCCCCCCCCCTAGAAAAAATGAGTAAAAAACATATGATTTTTTTCATTTACCTCCCAATTAAAAGACTGTAATATCAAGAAGTTAGTTCCTTAAGGGTAGAAACACTTTCTCAACTAGTACAATTCAATGAATTTATGAAATTTGATAAATCTCTTTTTTAAGCCATTCTTTTTGAATGAAAATATGCCTTTTCTCCTTTCCACCTACTTCCTCCTATCCCCAACTAGAAAGCAAGAAAAATATAACCTTTATTACAAACATATATTGTCAAGAAAACAAAATCTTTTACTGGCCATGTCCAAAAAATATGTTTCAATCTGTGCTTTAAATATATCATCTCTATATCAAGAAGTATATAGGACATTTCATTATGGTACCTTTGAGATTGTAGCTGGTCATTGCATTGATCAGTGTTCTTAAATCTTTTAAAATGGTCTTTAAAATATTGTTATTATTGTACAAATTTTCCTCCTGATCCTATCCACTTAATTCAATAATGGCTCACAAGGTATTCCCAGATTTCCCTGAAACATACCCTGTCTTATTTTTCACAACACTATAGTATATCATCACATTCATTTATGATAATAACCTACTCAAGCATTTCTAAATTGATAGGCACCCTCTCATTTTCCAATTTCTTGTCACAACAAAAAAGGCTGGCATAAATATTCATAAATATTGGGACATATCCCAATGAATCATTTTCTTCTTTCTTTGATTCTTGGGAGGGTATAGACTCAGTAGGGGTATCTTTGGACAAGAGAGAATGTACATCTTAATAGTTTTGAGGCCATAGTTCCAAATTGCTTTTCAAAATATCTGGATCAATTTACAACTCTTCCAATAGCAAATGGATATGCCTGTTTTCCAGTAGCCCCTTCAAAATTTGTCTTATTACTTTTTTGTTATCTGTTATTTTTATGGCTGATAATTTTAACATATTTCTCTAATTATTAGGAATTTCAAATATTTTAATATAGCTGCTGATAACTTGGATTTCTTCCTCTTAAAAATCCTATTCATAGATCCTATTCATTCTTTGATTATCAGTTGAGGAATAGTTTTTAGTCTTATGAATGTAACTTGGTTTCATATATATTTTAGAAATGGGACTTTTACCAGAGACTTACTGCAAGATTCCCACCCCCAGTTTCCTGTTTTTTCCCCTAATTTTGGTTATGTTCATTTTGTTTATATAATAAATTAAATATACATATACATACATATGTGTGTATATGAGTAACATATATACTACACACACCTATATTTTTCCCTCTTTGTGAACCTTTCTATATTTTGTTTGGTAACAAACTTCCCTTATCCACAAATAGGACAGGTAATTTCTTCCATTCTCTAATTTGAGCAATTAGGCTGTCATCCTTTGTCTAAATCACATACTTAGTTGGAGTTTGTTTTAGTATATGGTGTGAGATGTTGGTCTATATCTAGTTTTTGCCAGATTATTCAGCTTTCTCTCTCTCTCTCTCTCTCTCTCTCTCTCTCTCTCTCTCTCTCTCTCTCTCTCTCTATATATATATATATATATATATATTATCAAATAGTGAGTTCCTGCCCTAGTAGTTGGGATCTTTGAGTTTATCAAATACCATGCTATTGTGCTACTATGCTTATTTATATTATGGTTCTAATCAATTCCATTGATCAACTTCTCTGTTTCCTTATCAGAAGCAAATTATTTGACAGTTATAGTTTTGTAGTGCTGTTTGATATCTGACACTTTCTAGCTTGTTTTTAAATCAATTTTCATTTTATTACTTTTCCTTTTTACCAATTTTCTTTTTTTCCCCCTCCAGATAAATTTTGTTATTTTGTTTAAAGCTCTGTAATGCAATTCTTTGGTATGATATGATATTGAAAAGTAAATTAATTTAGGAAGGATTGTTATTTTTATTATATTGGCTTGGCTAAACAATGAGCAATGACTAATTCTCCAGTAATTTTTGTCTGTCTTTATTTATACAAAGAGTGCTTTGCAGCTATATTCATATAGTTCCTGTATGTGTCTTGATAAGTAGACTCCCAAGTATTTAATACTTTCTATGATTATTTTAAAGGGAATTTCTCTGTTTTCCTGCTAGATTTAGCTGATAGCATACATAAATGCTTAAAATTTATGTGGGCTTCTTTTTATATTGAAACTTCAATATTTTTTCAATTTGTTTTGTTGATTTTCTAGGTTTCTCTAAGCAAACCACATTATTATCAGCAAAGAAGAAAATTTTATTTTTTTTCTTTTTCTCTCAATTTCTTTGTGATGTTTCTATGGCTAGTATTTAGACAACTATATTGAATAGTAGTGGTGATAATGATCATCCTTACTTTACTACTTTATCAGAAAAGACTCTAGTTTATTGCCATTATAAATAATGCTGGTCTTTGATTTTAGAAACATGCTACTTATCATATTGAAGAGAATGGCATTAATTCCAAGATTTTCTATTTATCTTTAATAGGAATATGTTGTATGTTGTTTTTTTCTATATCTCTTTATGCATGGCAAGATAGGTGGTACAGTAAATGGAATATTGGGTCTGGAGTCAGGAATATTTGAGTTCAAATCTGAATTAAGACAATTATATATTGTCTTATATATAAAATATATATTTTATTTTATATATAAGTCCAATCACATAGTTTGGACAAGTCAATCTTTCTGTTTGCCTCAGTTCCCTCAGCTGTAAAAGAAAAAGTAGCACCTACCTCCCAAGGTTGTTTTGAGGCTCAAATGAAATAATTAGCATTTAATACAGTATCTGGCACATAATAAACACTATTTCAGTATTAGTTATTATTTTTTACTAACATGATATTTTTGTTGTTTTGTTGTTCTTGCTATCAGTATGCCTAATTATGGATGTAATTTTCCTCATTTAGAACCAGTTCTGCATTCCCAGTATAAATATAGTTTAGTCAAAGTGGATAATCTTTCTGATATGTTACAGTATTCTCCTAGCTAATATTTTATTTAAACTTTTTTCCATCAATATTCCTTAGGAGTAGTGGTCTATAGTTTCCTTTTCTGTTTTGATTCTTCCTGGGTTAGGGATCAAGAAGAGATCTGTATTATAAAATTTTATGGTAGAACCCCTTCTTTTCATATTTAAAAATAATTTATGTAATAATAAAGCTGATCTTCAAAGGTTTAATAGAATCTATAAATCTTTATGGTTCTAGAGTTTTTTCTTTAGACACTCACTTATGCCTTTCTCAACTTTCTTTTTCTTCTGAGAATGGTTTATTTCTCTATTACTTACTATGTTAATGTAGACATTTTATATTTCAAAAATATTCATAAATTCATCTAGCGTATCAGTTTTCATAATTAGGCAAAGTAGTTTCTGATAATTTTTTCTTTCTTTTTCTTTGGTTGTGAATTTACTTTTTTGCTTTCTCATATTGGTAATTTTGTTATCTTTTCTTTTTTACAAAGTTAGCTAATATTTTATTTTATACATTTGAGAAATCAAATCCTAATTTTATTTGTTAATTAATTTTTAAAAAGTTCTTTCAATTTTTAGATTTCTCTTTTGATTTTTAGGATTTCTATTTTGGTATTTAAGTAAAAGGTTTTATTAGTTAATTTTCCAGTTTACTTATTTGTTTACTTACTTGCCAAAATCACTGGTCTGCTCTTTTTCTCTTTTATTGATATAAAGTCTTTAGAGAGATACATTTTCCCTTAAGGACTATTTTGACTGCAACCTTCAATATGTGGTATGTTATCTATTGTTGTTACTATTTCTAATAAAATAATCATTTCTATGATTTGTTCTTTGACTCACCCAGTCTTTAGAATTGTTATTTAGTCTCCAATTAATTTTTTATTTGTTTCTTTGATGACTCTTTACTGCATGTAATTTTATTACATTGTTATCTATGAGTGATATGTTTAATGTTTGTGCTTTTCTAAAGTTGTTTATGAGGTTTTAATGGCCTAATATATGGTCAGTTTTTATGAAGATAATACATATAATTTAAAAATATGTATTCACCTCTCTATTCCCCTTCAGTAACCTTCAGAGGTCTATCATATTTAATATTCCAATTCTTCATTTCTTTTTACCTATTTTTTGTTAGATTTATCTAGAGGAAGGGGTAAATTAAGGCCACCTATTAATATCTATTTCTCTATAACTAATTTAACTTTTCCTTGAATCATTTATATGCTATAGCATTTGGTGCATACATCTTTAGCATTAATATTAATTCATTGTTCAGGATGCCTTTTCAGCAAAATGTAATTTCCCAGTTTATCTCTTCTAATTAACCTTTTTTTTTTTTTTTTTGGTTGTCTGTGCTCATAGTTTCAATCTCTGCCTTTTTTTAAAACTTCGATTAAGGTACAATAGATATTTACTCTAGGCCATTATTTTAATTCTATGTTTTTCTATTTAAAATGTATTTCTTACAAACTCCTTATTTTTTAATCCTGTTTTATAATTTATTCAGCTATGCCTTCCATTTAATGGTTGAAATGATCACATTTATATTCCGAGGATATCCATTTTTGCAAGTTATTCTTGTATGTAAACTTATACCATTTACTTTTTGGAATATCTAAATTCAGAGTGACAGAATTGAAATTCCCACTTTGGTCTGGGATTCTTGACTTGATTACTCTATTATAGGTTGCTAGAATTGAGATCCTGCTCTGCTCCTAGGGTTAGAGCCACATTTCTGCATTTGCTTCTCTCTTAGTTTATATCCTAAGGCTTGTGATTATCCCTTTTCCTGGAAAACCACCTCTTTCAACAATTCTTCTCACTGGTCCTCTCTGGATCTACAACATAGAACTAGGCAGTGAATGACAGAGCTGTCAGAATCTAGTTCTATGCTATATCTGGAGCCTCTTACACTAATAGACAACCTCTCCTTGTCGGGAATGTTCTGGGGAGCCCAATATCTACAGCTTTCCTAATGTCTCCCCCACACTGACCAGATTTGGAAATATGACTCATGCTTTTTTTTTTTTTCTTGGATTTCCTTATCAGGACTCAGCCTGGTGCATTTTCTAGATGTTTGTGGAAAATTATATTGGGGTATTTAGCTACACTTTTTTTTTTGTTTGTTTTACTCTAATATCATGATTCTGTGGTGTTTCATTGTTTCACCCGTGTCTGACTCTTTCTGACTCCATATGGAATTTTCTTGGCAAAAATGCCGGAGTGGTTTGTCATTTCCTTCTCTAGTTCATTTTCCAGATGAGGAAATTGAGACAAATATGATTAACTGACTTGCCCAGGGTGACTCAGCTCCTAAGTGTCTGAGACCAGATTCAAAGTCAGGGAGATGCGTTTTCCTGACTCTATCGACTACCACATAATTGTCCCATCTACCTCAATTTTAAAAAATTTAAGCAGGTAAATAAATGGATTCTTGTCTGATATAAAGAGATGTTATGTTTAACTAGGAGGTCTCGAACCATTGATAGCTTTTTTTTTCAATAATAGGTATAAATAGCTTTATTCTTTAAAAAGTGGAGAATCTGGTGTGGTACATAGGTCTCACTTGGTTGTCTACATTGGGATGCTGCCCTTATTTTTGTCTTAATTATTTCCTCTCTCCCAACCCTCTGCCACTTTTTGAGAGGAGGTAATGTCACCAGGTACTATAATGAGGGAGTATGTCCGTCTCATACACTCCTATTGCTTCAGAAATCTGCTGTGAATGATATGAGAATTGATTACAATATTACTTTCTGACTTGCTGTCACTATTACATTATTTGAAAAAAGGTGAACAAAATGAAATATTAAACCAACCTTCAATCATTCATCATACATCATCTATTCATCTTTCTAATTTAAATATTCCCCTTTCAAGAAGCAATTGATGATCACGCAGAAACTCATATTTGGATTTTAACACAAGAATACAACAAAATGAGAGAATTTTGTACTCTTGTAACTCTGCACAGATATCTATAAGATTGTTCCTTGAAGGGATTCAAAAATATTTTTTCAGTCTCTAGGTTATTAATTATTGATTAATTAATAACCTAGAAAGAGTAAGAGTTGATGACTCATGATAACATTCCAGTTATTAGCAATCACTATAATTATATTTTCTTTGGATTAAAAAAAATACTGCTTTGGGTTACTTCCACTTAGGTCTTGTCTTGATACTTAACTCTAATGTTTTAAAATATTTCATGTGTCAATGCTTTGTCACCTCACCTAAACTTTAAGGCCCTTGAGAATGTGCACTGCCATAATTTATAGGCTTCTCACAGTGCTAGAATATCATAAGCATTCACTAACTAAATAGATATATTTTAAAGATTTACATCACAAAAAGAGCTATCTACAACCAGAGAGAGGATTGTGGGAACTGAGTATGGCTCACAACATAGCATTCTCATTGTTTATTCTGTTTGCTTGCATTTTGTTTCCTTATTTATTATCTTTCCTTTTTGATTTGATTTTTCTTGTGCAGCAAGATAATTGTATACATATGTTTACATATATTGGATTTAACAAAAATTTTAACATGTATTTAACAAAAGATTTACATCACAATCATTTTAAATGCACCCCATTCTCTCTCCTCTCTCCTTCCTAGTTCCACCTTTATCTTCACCAAGAGATTTTCCTGGAAACAAAGAAAATAAACAGTCAAATAAAACAATTCAACACAGTGACCATGTCTTAACATGTATCCAATATTCCATTCCCATAATGTCCCATCCCTCTAGGGAAAAGAAGGAGATATATATCTTTCTTTCTTCTTTGGTACTATGATTGTTTGTTATAATTTTAGTCACTATCTAACTTTATTTCATTGAACTGGAGTTATGTGTACTATTTTCCTGGATTTGAGTAGTTCTATCAGTTCAAATTTATTCATGTTTCACTGAATTCCTCACATTCATTTCTTATGGTAAAATAGAATTACTTCTAGCTATCACAATTTTTTTTTTCAACCAATAGATATTCACTTTGTTTCCAGTTACTTTTTTTCTCCTCAAAGTTGTTTCTATGAATATTTTGTTTGAGATATTTCTTTTATTTTTGACTTCCTTGGACCAAGCAATGGGATTTTTGGATCCCAAAGTGTGAATAGGTTCTAATTCAAGATGTAAAATTTGTGAATATTCTCTCATAATGTCTTAAGAATCCATGTTTAGATTTTTTAAATTACAAGAGGCGAGGATCATTTCTTCATTCTATAGGCATTTCTTAATTGCATTCCACAATTCTGAATACAAGAAATTATGTTAATAAATTGTTGTTAACGGAATGTTTGTTTGCTGGGATTAATATATGAATGAATGCCAGACTGAATCCTAGAAGAATCTTTACAATCTGAAACTTCATGCAAAATGAACCTTAGAGATGGAAATAGAAATATCCATCTCAAATATTCATACTTTTGATTTTTGTTTCATTAGATATATGTATATATATGTAGTCACATGTGTGCTTGTATGTATATACATATATAGTTGTAATCAATAGGTCATCACATGAGGATTTTTTCCCTTCTATTGGTGATGTTGGCAGTACAAATACATTGATCTGGGAACTTTTTAAAAGAAAATTTCATCTCTGAAAATTAGGTGAGGTGAAAATTTCATCTTTGAAAACATATAAAGCTCTGGAAAAATTATTCAGATTTAAAAAAAAAATTGTTCCATTTAAAAATATTTATTCCTTTAAACCATAGTTTCCAACCATTTTGTGTCATGTTTTTAAATCTATAAAATAAAATAAATGTGATTAAAAAGGAAACCAGTTATATATAAATATAGATATAATAATAATAATAATAATAATAATAAAACAACTTTGTGGGGTCAATGTTAGGAACCATTTGAAAACTTTTCTACTGATTCTTTAAATAGGTGACTCAGTTCACTAAAGAATTTTATAGCTCTTGAATAAGCATTTGATATAAATGCTGAAAGAGGGTAGCATCATAGAGAGAGTTAAAGCTAAAGGTTTTGGTATCAGTGCTGACTGGAGATCAAAAATGAAGATGCAACATCTTTTAAATATAAACCAATGGGAAGAGACAATCTGATTTACAAAATGTGATTGACACATCATTTTTTGTGACTTAACTTGAACTAGACTGCCAAGTTAGTTTTGAAAACTTCTTCTCCCCAGCTGTCATATTTGCCTTTTCATTTCAGGTTTCATTTTCAAGGCATGAACCGACTTGTCCCCTATATGTCAAAATGAACATGTGCATATAACAATGGAATTGTTCAAATATTTTGAGTAAATGCAACTAAAATGTCATGACTTTTAGCTTTTTGACAATTGATATAAAATGTGACACTGCTACCGTGTCTTATTTTGGGAAATAACATAATATGAGGAGTGGGTATATCTTACAGCCAAAGTTCAGCCATCTTACCTCCTTTTGACACATGAAATTTTGATTTATTGAATGTTTTTGAAATTATTTGAATTCACTTGGATGAGTTTGGAACTCCAGTATGTTTTATATGCTGATATTCTGAAGAGAAAATTGGGAATATCTTATCCTTAATTCAGAATTTGAAAGGATAGGACTTATGAACTGATCAGTGTGGCAGACACATTGGCAAAGTTGTGTGAGAAGCTGAGAAAATCTGAGAGCCATAAGGCAAGGATTACCAGGGCTTGCTTAATCTTGGGCTTCCACATTCTGCCTGATCTCGGCAGCACAGGATTATGAGTGGTGGGGAGGGGAGCATTGGATGTGAAGTCAGAGGACATTGATTGGAGTCCATACCCCTCTCACCTGCTACCTCTGTGTCCTTAGGCAAGGCATGTAGCCTGGAGGAGGGCTCATCTGTAAAGGAAATTGGATTAGATACTCTCTGAGGTATTTTTTCATTTTTAAATCAGCAATCCTGTGACCTTCAGTCTTCTACCTCTCTCTTTTCCACTTTCTTCTTGGGGCTCCCCAGTGTAACTATACCAAAAAGGTCTTATCCCTTTCTCAGGACTGAAAATCGACTTTTGCATTTCTCTTCCTCTGCTTCCTCTGCTTGCTTCTTCCTCATTTTCTTGTTTTACTGTCTTGAGTCAATTGATACACGAATTATCAAGTTTTAAATCTTTCAACTTGAGTAAGTAGAGGAGGTCCAAAAACAGTGATAAAAATTTTGGTATAGACAGAATTTTGAAAGATCTAAAGAAGAGTCCTTGGTATTTTGGGTGAACCTACTATAGAGGATTTTGGTAGGACATAAACAAGAGCTCCCCAATATGGAAAGGTTTTGTGAGATTATCATCTGCAATGCTGAAAGGAACACCCTCACCAAGATGTCAGGTCCACCAAATTCTCTGCCAGTCAGTGAACATTTCTTATCTGGATTTACTTTATTCATTCTAGCCTTCCAGATCCTTGGTCACTCTAACAATAACCATTCATCTCTGCTATGAATTCTTATCCTGTATAATTCTTGTCTAATGGGGAACTAATGGCATGGAGAGCAGTACTTTTTGATTACAGATTTACAGAAGTAGAGGATATTAGAGACCATCTGATAAAGCACACTTACTTTATAAATGATGTGAAGACAACTCTGAGATACCACTACACACCTGTCAGACTGGCTAGAATGACAGGGAAAGACAATGCGGAATGTTGGAGAGGATGTGGGAAAACAGGGACACTAATACATTGTTGGTGGAATTGTGAACACATCCAACCATTCTGGAGAGCGATTTGGAACTATGCTCAAAAAGTTATCAAACTGTGCATACCCTCTGATCAGCAGTGTTACTACTGGGCTTATATCCCAAAGAGATCTTAAAGGAGGGAAAGGGATCTGTATGTGCACAAATGTTTGTGGCAGCCCTGTTTGTAGTGGCCAGAAACTGGTAACCGAGTGGTTGCCCATCAATTGGAAAATGGCTGAATAAATTGTGGTACATGAATATTACGGAATATTACTGTTCTGTAAGAAATGACCAGCAGGATGATTTTAGAAAGGCCTGGAGAGACTTACATGAACTGATGCTGAGTGAGATGAGCAGGACCAGGAGATCATTATATACTTCAACAACAATACTATATGATGAGCAGTTCTGATGGACCTGGCCATCCTCAGCAATGAGATGAACCAAATCAGTTCCAATGGAGTAATGAACTGAACCAGCTATGCCCAGTGAAAGAATTCTGGGAGATGACTAAAAACCATTACATAGAATTCCCAATCCCTATATTTTTGCCCACCTGCATTTTGGATTTCCTTCACAGGCTAATTGTGCAACATTTCAGAGTCTGATTCTTTTTGTACAGCAAAATAACAGCTTTGTTATGTATACTTATGGTGTATCTGATTTATATTTTAATATATTTAATATCTACTGGTCGTCCTGCCATCTGGGGGAGGGGGTGGGGAGAAGGAGGGGAAAAATTGGAACAAAAGTTTTGGCAATTCTCACTGCTGTAAAATTACCCATACATATAACCTGTAAATAAGAGGCTATTATTAAAAAATAAAAATAAATAAAAATAAATGATGTGAAGTAATTCTCCTAGGATCATGGAGAAGAAGAACTAGAATTCAAACTCAGGTTTTCTGACCTCATATTCATCATTGTTCACCCTATTCCAGATCTCTATCTTTTGTTGACAGGTGTTGTGAAATTGTAAAAAATGATCAGCACTGTGCTTCTTTTTCTTGAGATTGTAATAGGTCAGAATATAAAATGTCATGCATTTTTTTAGAAATCAGTCCTTAAGAAAGGGGAAAAAATTCCCAAAATGTTAAGATTTCTATTTTCCATCTACTTTGCAAAATCTTCTTTTTTTCCTACTTCATATCAAATCTTAGCAGTTTTCATTTCACTTGAAATTCATTTGTTTATAGGGGAGGATGAGTCAAGACTACAATTAAAATAATGGAAAATTCAATATCTCTGACTGCACTTCTGCATTTAATTATTTGAGTAATTTTTGTCTGTAGGAAATATCAGCTGGTAAATTAGAGAAGGGACATGAACTGGATTAAGAAGAGGGGGAAGTAGGATTTTAACATGCATCTGCATGGATTACCTATAGTGTTTATCCAACTGTATGCACATCTAGGCCTTGCAAAGCAAATAGATAATGAATGTGATCCAGAATTGAACAGAAAAAGGAGAATGAGATGAATTGCTTTGGGGATTATGAAAAACTTTTTTTACTGACTCCTAAAATCTCATGAAAACAAAGACTCATCTTCTAAATACAGATTATCAATGTTGATATGTGGCAACAAGACTTAGAATGCTACTGTACCTGAAAAACTGAAAATGAGTGCTACATAGGGCAAGAGGTCTTCACAATTGTGTTGTGTTGTGTGTGTGTGTGTGTGTGTGTGTGTGTGAACCACTGTGCCAGTTTTATGAAACCTATTGACCCTTTCTCAGAATCAAGTTTAAAAGTGTAAAAAAAAGATGAAAAAAAAACTATTTAATTTGAGAATTGTTGCTATGTAATGTTATATTATATTATTATTGATATATTTTATAATTTAGTTCTCTATAATATCTCTCGAATGCTTTCCCTTTTTTGTAATCACATAACTATAAAATAATTCAAACTCTCATGACCTATCCCTGGACTATTGCATTAGCCTGTTCTCTTTGACACTCTTCTTTCCCTACACGCTTTTGTCAAAGCAATTTTTCTTCAGGGCAGATCTGATTATGTGAGTCACTTACTCAAGTCAACTCCAGAGGCTTCCTCTTGCCCCAAGATCAAATCTAAATTTTTCTGTTTAGTTCTTAAAGCCCTTCACAATCAGGCCCCAACTTAGGTTTCCAAACTGCATTGAACATAACTACCTTGAACCAGGAGATCATTGTACATAGCAACAAGAAAATTATACAATGATCAGTTCTGATGAATGTGACTCCTTCCAACAATGAGATGATTGAGACCAGTTCCAATGGACTTGTGATAGAGAAAGCCATCTACACCCAGAGGACTGTAGGAACTGAGTGTGGATCACAACACAGCATTCTCATTCTTTTTGCTATTGTTTGCTTGCATTTTGTTTTCTTTCTCAGTTTTTTTTTTTTCCTTTTTGATTTGACTTTTTCTTGTGCAGCAAGATTATTGTATAAGTATGTATGCATATATTCGATTTAACACATATTTTTAACATATTTCACATATGTTGGATTTCCTGCCATCTAGGAGAAGGGGATGAAGGTGTAATCCCAGAGAAATTGAGTCAAGACAGAGATTAGAGGGTTTTAATATTTTATTAGTGGAGAGGTTTGATTAGTCAGCTGGATGGGGCTCTTATCTCAAAGCACCCAGCCTCTGGCAATTAATTCCAGAGACTTTTATAGGGCTCCAACTATCAGGGAAACAAAGGCAAGGGGAGAGAAACATCTCATAAGTCCTAATTTCAGAAAGTTCATAAGTTCTGATAACTTGGGAATGAAGAAGATGGTTAAGCAAGAGGTAGGAAGTCTGGGCCAGGAATGGAGGGTGTCATCTAGGAATCTGAGATGAACCATCTAGAGTTTTATGACTCTTTGGAATGGCAGAGGGGCTAGAACTCCACAGCCCTAATTATCTCAGTCCTAATGGTCAGGAAGGGGTGGGGGTGAGAGAAACATAGCATACTAATTCAGGGAAACTAGTGCAGGGAAACGTAGGTATTTCATTCCTCTCTCTCTCTCTCTCTCTCTCTCTCTCTCTCTCTCTCTCTCTCCTGGATATTCAAATCATTGAATCATCTTCCCCCAGCTATCTGGAAAATTTTAGCACCATGATTTTGATCAACTCTACCTGGGAGTAGATAAGAGGCAAGATTTGAAATGATGCAAGGATCTATGGTGAGGGCAAGAAGAAAGAGAAACAATGGCCCCTTAAGAGATGCAATAAAGATGGTTAGCCACGGGAAGGAGTTAAACAGAGACTGGTACCAGTTTGTTTCCTGATGATGCTCCAATCATCTAGACTCAAGATTCTTATGGACCAGAGCCAGACTTTCCCTGATTATCCCAGAGTTGTTAACATAAAAGCAGCATTCCTTGGTTATGGCGGCACAAAGATCCCTTGTTGCAAGAATAGTAGGTCAAACCCCTGTAGTTTTGGAACACCAGCTCAGCCAGGGTATCAACCTTAGTTTCCAGTTTTGAAATGGATGATTCAATCTGAGTAAGGTCTGTGGTCATCTGCGCACTTAACTCAGCATACCCAGAACTGCCCCTCAGGAGGACTGTGTGCTAAGGGCTGTGGTACCTGCCAGCCTGAGTCCTACTAGGAGGGGAAGAAATGTTGCTATCTGATAGACCCCAAGGGGAAAACTGGGACCAAAAATGGCTCCATTCGTCCCCTCCTGGAAGAACAGACAGACTGGGAAACACGGCTACCAGGATACAGAAGGGATCTGGATTTCTGAGGAGGTTATCAGAGCATGCACATTTAGTCAGACCATCACGGCCAGGAAACCATGAATCTTCAGGGGCCTGCAGCCAGACTATCCTTGAAGGATGCTGAAATGTTAATTAAGGAGCCAGGTTACAGTTCCAGAGGAACGCGTCAGAAAGACTCGTGGAAGCAGTCACAAGACAGGTATCTGTGCCTTGGAGATTTCCAGGGGTGATTTTTGGTTGTTCCCAAGAACAGGTAGATAGAAAAGTGGTCCCAGGAACTGAGTCTGCCAGGACGATCCCAACAAAATAAGAGGGTTCAGAGTTAAAGCAGAGCCAGCAATCATGACCCAGCTGGGGATTCATGGGGAATAATTCACATATGAGTGCACTATTGGCAATAAATCAAGGATGGAGGGGGACCAAAGGAGTTGGGGGGTTTGTCAGCTGGAGCCAATGGGTCAGAAAGGGTAGGGGATTTTGGACCAGGGCAAGATCCGGTGGTGTCAGGAATGGGACTGGCCGAATGGGGTCAATCAGGGCTGATGTTCTAAGACGGATTAGTAAGGCAGTCAGAGGTCCCACGGGGCCCTCTGAGGGGAGTGGATCTATACATTGGACTAGAAGGTAATGGCTGAACTTAAAACTGTTACCTGACCAGGAACAAAGGGTCAACCTTTGGGACCTCTCCCACTTCTGGTGGGATGGTTGCTGGATTGTTGGGATTATCGGGGTGGGGGGGAGGGCTGCAGAGTGGTCTGGGTCTGCTGATTAAAAGTTTGGATGGTCATCTTGAAGGAGTCATCCCCTGGGAGTGAGTACCACCTGGCAGCAAGGCACAGGGGGGCCACAGGGGCTCTCAAGTGGAAGCAGGGAGCCAGGGTAGGATCTAGTGTCATTGAGGTTGTAGACCTGAGTTGTAGGGGGCAGAAAAGCAGGTACCACCTTCCAGGTTTCTAAAGGTCATTGTCCATGTGGGTCTTGGGGCATGTGGTTTCCTAAGGCTTTGGAAAGCAGAGGGAGGAGGAAAACTAGGGAAACCCCCATGGTGTGGCGCTGGAATTATACTTCTGGAGAAAGGATAGAGGAGGGCCCTTAGGGGATGAGGTTGCCCCTATACAGACAAAGAGGGTGATCACAAACAGTAGTAACAAAGCAGTGAATACAAGGACTAAACCTCCCAGGATTTGCCACCCAGTGTTTCTCATAGGTCCAGTTGGGATTCAAGGGAAATCAAGGGCCATGGGCGCGGACCAATCTCAGTTTCAGGGAGTCTTCACTAATTTCTGTTTTGCATTCTGTGATGACTGCTGGCTTTACTCTGCTGTAATGTTATCCAGGCAGGAATAGACTCAACCTTTACAGAGGTAGGCGTGGTGAGGATCATGATATGAGGTCCTTTCCACTGGGGTTCAAGGCTGATGGTAGAAAATTTCTTTATCATGTTTTCTTTCTCAGTTTTTTTTTCCTTCTTGATCTGATTCTTCTTGTGCAGCAAGATAATTGTATAAATATGTATACATATATTGGATTTAACATATACTTTAACATATTTAACATGTATGGGACTACCTGCCATCTAGGACAGGGGAAAGGGAAAGGAGGGGAAAATTTGGAACAGAATGTTTCACAAGGGTGAATGTTGAAAAATTACCCATGCATATGTCTGGTAAATAAAAAGCTTTAATAAAAAAATAAAAAAGATTATAAAAGAAAATTTCTTTATCAGAACTGCATCATCAGGCTGGAATGGACGAATGGCCTCAGCAACAGGGACCAGAAGAGTCTCTTGGATGAGGTGTGAGATGTCTTTCTGGATTATCTGCAGGGTCTGTAGGAACTTGATAAGGGAGGAGTTAGAGATTTCAGTAGTTATGTCCTGTTTAACCAAAGGTAGGATAGGTGGTGGTCTCAATTTCAAAGGGAGTTAAACCCAATCTGTTGGGGGTGCAGAGTTTGGGGGTTTTAAGACAAGCTTTGTAAGGAATTCTTTACGTGTTCTATTCATTCTTTCTACTTGCCCAGAGCTCTGCAGTCTGTATGCACAATGAAATTTTCATTCTGTCCCAAGTGCCTTGCTGATACCCTGTGATGTTTTTGCAACAAAAGCAGGGCCATTATCAGACCCCAGGGTCCCTGGAAGACCAAAATGGGGCATTAGTTCATTTGGTATCTTTCTGACCACTGTGAGAGCCATCTCATTTCATGTGAGGAAGGACTCTGTCCATCCTAAGAAGGTATCTACAAAAATTAACAGGTATTTGTACCTAGTTACTGATGGTTGTACCTCAGTATAATCTTCCCATCTCTGCTCTGGGATATTTCCCTTAAGCCTGATTCCCACACGGGCCTCTTTAATTCTTTTTGCATTTACTCAGATGCAGATGTTACATCTATAAATATAACTTCTGATCAATTGGCTGACATCTTTTACATAATATCTGCTCAATAGCTGATGCATTTTCTTTTTACCCAAATAAGTGAAATCATGTAAGTCCTTCACCAGCATTCTGCTCAATGCCTGTGGAATAAAAATTTTGTCTTCCATGGACCATCAGGGGCCCTCCCTCCTCCCCTTGTTTTTAAAAGCAAAGGAATCTTCTGAAGGAGAGTACACAGGCGGGGGGGGGGGGGGGGGGGGGGGGGGGGGGGGGGGAAGAGGGAGGGGCGGGGATGGCGAGGGGCAGGGAAGAAGGAGGGGAGATTGTGGCACTGGGCTGCTGCATTCCCACTCCTTCCATTATCTCATCGGATCAATGATCTGGACAGTGGATAATAACAACAGAGAGGGGCAACCAAACAGAGTCTAGTAAGTAAAGTATCTCTGCCTTATTCTTAATTTTCTTACCAGCGGAGGTCAGTAACCCCCCTTTTTATGGACATGGGCTGTGGCGAAAGCTTAAAGCTGTCTGTGAATATGTTAGCCAACTTCCCTTCTGCTATGTAGGGTGTGAGTCAGGGCGATGAACTCAGTACTATGGGCAGAAGACCCAGGAGGGAGGGAAGAAGACCAAGAGTGGAGAGAGAGGGATAATCCACCACTGCTGCCCCAAAACAAAACTGCTCCCATCTGTAAAAAGAGTCAGGTTAGGGTTTTCCAGTGGGGTGTCTGAAAGATCGGGCAGGACTGACTGGGGCTCAACAAGGAGCTGGAAGCAGTCATGTAGGGGAGCCAGGTCACAACAAGGATCTGGGAGCAAAGTGGCAGGATTCAGGGGGATGTTTTAGAGAAAGTGAGATGGGGATGGTCAGGAAGCAGAGATAATGGGTGTGGGGTGTGTTAGAGAGTCACTGGTCAGGGCGGACCTGAGGAGAGCCACAACAGAGTGAGGGACAGAGATAGAGGAAGGCCCAAGGAAAGCTAATCAGCTTCCTTCACCAGGAGGGAGGTCACTGCCACAGCCCTTAGACAGGGAGGCTGCCCAGCTGCCATTGAATCCAAGCCCTTGGAGAGATAAGGAACCAGGCCACGCCAAGGGCTGAGCATTTGAGTGAGAACTCCCTTTGCAACATCTCTAGCTTCTGCCACGAAAAGATGGAGAGCTAGAACGGGGTCCTTGGTAAGGGCGGTCCTAGGTGATCAAAGGCAGCTTGTTCAGGGAGGCCCCAAAGAAGGGTACCCAATCCAGCTG